>NC_050521.1:24232026-24240592 GCF_002922805.2 Oryzias melastigma | reverse complement strand
AGATCTTTTGATCTATTTTCAAAGCGTTCCCAACGTTCTTTCAATTATGATTGTGCAGTGTTTTTCATCCAGAATAAAAAAACTTCTGCAGAGCCGCAGGAACTGTTTAGAAATTCACCTCTGAGTTCCACGCCAACAGTTGCTGAGACTTCCCCTCTCCCACTAGCTTACAGCCCCTCACGTCCTCAACCATAATCTACTCTCACACCACAGCAACGTGTTTTCGTGTGGCCACTTCTAATGATAGGTCTCTCTAAATGTATGTTTCGGGCTTCTGAGTTCAAAACTCTCTCGTTTATGCATCAAAACACACGTTTTCATGACCATGTCGGGTTAAATATACATTCATTGAGCGCACGTTGAAAGTCAAACTGACCGATCAGGGACTGGAAGTTGGAAGTCAAACTTGGATGACATCCCCATTCACTGACGGAAAGTGCCAATCATTTGGAAATTGAGCTTGAAGGAGAAATGAATAATTACAGTTTTGGAACTATTTGACACCAAGTCTGCTCTTATGATACATTCACACTGGACGTGATCTGAGGACTTGTGCCGTGATTTGGGCATCTGGCGCGGTGAGGTTGATGCGGCGCGTCAGCCAATCAGGGACTGAGCTTTGGGCACTTGACGTTTTTAGTGACAAGATCCGAGGGATGAAATAAACATTCAATATGGATTTTCTGAATGATCTGATGAACCCAGACACAGTGACGTGTTTGACGGCGTCTCCGTAGATCTCTCCAGAACATATAAACCCAAGCTACTCGCTCGACATCATGTTTTCCATGATGTGATAAACAAATGAAGTCGTTTGGCTTTTTTTTTTTCCCAGCAAGCAGTAAATTTAACGCGTGAATTGCGTCCGGTGTGAAAAAAATAAATAAAATGTCATAAAGAAATTCTCAAAAATGTAATTTTGATCTTAATTTTCTTAGCATATGTCCTCCATCGTCATGTTAAAAACACACTTAGTGGGTCAATGAGGACATCCTGGAAGGTGAGATCTAAAGACGGGATGCGCGGCTGACTCAGTCCTGGAGTGAAACTGCACAGACAGCACCGTTACAAATCTTTGACTCTGCAACAAAGAAACACGGAATCCTATATCCCTAATACACCACCCAAAACGAAGCTCGTGTTTGGAACAAACCATTTCTTTTTACAGCTCTGATGGACACATCAATCATAAACCTATTTCAATTTGAAAATAAAGCCTCAACACTATTTGCTCTTAGCATGGGGCTTCATGCATTTTCTTTGATGATGCATACTCAAGTAGTTTTCCCTTCAGAGTCCCACTGCGGGAGAAACAAACAAGTTATTATTCCTGCTGTTCTCCTTCTCTGTACTAAAGATTTGAAGCAATAGATGAAACTTAGCTTTATGTAGCAATCATTTATTCCTACATGTGCAGACGTGAACTAGAATGGTCAGGCTTTTGTGGGTAATGTGCTGCATATTTGCAAAGCAGTGTTGTGAATGTCAGCAGGAGGGGAAAAGTTCAGGCCTCCGTGATCCTGCGGTCTGCAGCATCCCATCTTCTGTCATCTAACATGCGTTTGCAGTGAAGGGGTCAGAGGAACGAGCGTCCGGGCGAGGAATATCTCTGCCGTGACCTTGCAATAACGAGATGCATCAAGATTTATGCTGCGCATTAGTTTAGCCAAAGTCATAAGATTTTTATCTTTTGTAATTCATCTTATTTTTAGGGAATCTAAGATTAGATTATTTGATTAATGAGAGGTGATTTTGATCTTTTTTGTATCAGAGCTTAGAGGCCGTGATGATTACAGGAAACTGAAGCGTTTTTTTCTGCACAGAAATTCTGGTTATTGATGCAGCTGAAGACAATAGGCCGTAAAAAGGCTTTTTGGTAAATAATCATCTCTGCATCAGTTCATGAATTATACCAAATAGTTAATTTCTTGTTTTTCCCTTTAATGTTTTGTTTAAAGTTGGTTTTGTAATCTAGTCAGTTGAGCTGCACGTGTGTTAGAGAAAGTAATGATGAGCAAAATTAAAAGCATGTAGTTGCTTTACTTGTTTAACACATTTTCAGAAACTGGGCAAAATTTCCTGTTTATATATTTGAATATTGAAATTTAACACATTCTAATGGTTCTTATTCCTTTAATTGTTTTTTTTTTTTACCCTTAATACAACAAAAATCCTTGTCAAAAACAGACGGACTCTTGCTGTGTCCTGGGTTTGATATATTTATTTAATTAGTTTTTATTCATTTATTGGTGTTATTTATATATGTATTTGTCATTATTTATTCTATTAATTAAATTGTGATTTTTAAAATGTTTTTATTGTTTTTTTTGTGCTTTTATTTATACATTTATTAATTTATTTATATATGTATTTACTTATTTGTTTCTATTTATTGATTAATTTATTCTTTATTTGTATTTATATATGTTTTTATTTTTATTTGTTTTTATTTATTAATTTAAACTAATTAAATTTTTATTTAATTTTATTGGGGGGTACCAACTTTTTGCTTATACTTTCCCCCAAAAATTGTTTACAGCAGTTTTAAAAGTCAAGAGATTTTAAAAAAAGTGGGTATTTTATGCAAACAAAATCTCTTGACATTTTCACCAAGAAAAAATCATAAGACTATAATCTTCATGGACAAACACACCTCTAAAAATAGTGTTCCATTTATATTTTTGTGCAACATTCAATAAGAACTTTATTCACTTCATGTTAAGTATCACATAGTTTCTTGTCATTTTCTAGTTGCCATATTTGCTCTATAAATCTGCTGGTCCAGGATCAGAGTTACCTAATTTTGTTTCACCCTTAGAGGAAATGACAAAGAATCATTGAAACGTCTTTAGTTATAGTTTTATTAATATTCACACTTGGGTGTTTTTATATGAAAGTAACTGTTTATTTATTCTGGCTTTTGTTCTTGGTTACAAAGCAATTTACAACCACATTTACACTCTTAAGTACGGATGTTTTTTAAGGTAAATCAAATCTTTAACCTGTCTGGCAGATGAAATGTTTGACTTTTTGTTAATTGCCTCCAGGTAAACTGTTTTATTGACTTCTTCAGAAATACTTTATGGACATTGTTGCTGGGGTCAAGTGTGCAAAAGCATGCAGCTTGGTAAAGCTTGACAACTTTCTGCCTCATTGTGTTGTTATATTGTGTTCCTGTATTTTATTTTGAAGGGTCGATACCTCACCAAATGTTTGACATTTTGCAGTAATGATTGCTTTGAGATGTGAACTCGAGAGACAAAACTCAGTTCGGCCTTCATTATAAATGTCTGCATTTCTGTTTATGCTTCTTTTTGCTTTATTCTGAACCAAAAACCCCAAAAATAAAAGGAATTTAAAAGGTTCAGACTCGACAACTGAATGACTTAGAATCATCAAATGAGCATAACATTCACATTTGATCTTTTTTAGTAATCTGCCAAACATTTTAGACCTGCAGCAAAAATTTAATTTGTATTAATTTAGCATGTCCATAAAAATGTTCATTTATGCTAAAAAAAAACTGACTAATGGAATTTGAAAGGGTTTTTTTTTTACCATCTTTTAAACTTAATAAAAACATTCCAATTTCCTGGAATTTGGGTTTTATTTTTTAACTTTTTGTAATGTCTTTGACTGTTCCAAATTTTGATTTTGAGAGATTTCCTCATAACCAAACTACTGAGCCTGAAAAGAGACATTGAAGGAAAGCAAAAAAGAAAAAAATTAACTGGTTTTCAACCTAACAAACAAAAACGCGCAGTGCAGTGGTAATAAAAAGCAGGTGAACGGCCAAGACGAGTCCCATGACTTTGGAACTGGTGGTGATGTTAAGAGACAACATAATGTTGATGCTAGACAAGCAAAGCTGTAAGATAAAATAAAACTCAACAAGCTTGTGTAATGATGGGATGTGTTTTTTGTGTTAATCTGGGATCCTTGTTCTGCACTCTGACAACATGCGTGGAAATTCTGAGGACCTTAAACTCCTCACGGTCTTCACTGCAGAAAAGGCAACAGGTGAGCACCTGGTAACTGACATCAATCAGCTTCGGAGTATGGAAGTTTTTTTGAGTCATAATTGAATTTTAAATTGCATGATCAAATTGAATATTGAATTGTCAATTGAGAATTGCATAATACTGTGTATTATGGCTAAAAAAAGCTTTCATATAAGTGGTCAGAACGAGGATCCAGGTGTTGTGCCAAGGTACGTTCCCCCTGCAAGAATTTGTTTCCCCGGTCTGAATATTAGTTTATTTGTTTTGTAAAGCTCATATTTTATCATATAAAGCATAAAAAGAAGGTGGATGATTCCAATGTATACTTTATTCTGGGACTTTTGTGAGTTTACTTTCATGTTTGAATGTTTTCCCCACAAATCCTACATAAAACAGCTTTTTGTGTTAAAGAAAAAAAAATCTTTTAGTTGATTAATTTAGGATAAGAAACGCGATTTATGTAAGTGACTTTGATATTGAAGCATGTAGCAACAGATTAGTAAATACTTGTTTCTATTGCAAATTATTGGGGGGTGCAGATGCTGGCAGGCTGGATCAGAAGTGGGTTGACAGAATCTGTGCCCCCTCTCATTTTACCAAGAATATGTGTTAAAAAAAATTCAAACATGACAGTAAACTCACAAAACCCCCAGAACAAAGTTTGTTGTAATCATTCACCTTCTTAGTCTGAGTGTCTGAGACTGAGGAAACACATTCTGGCAAGGGGAACGTACCTTGGCACAACACCATGCCTTCCTTATCGCTTCCTTATGCGCAAAATAGTATCTCATATGCACCAGTTTGTTTCTCACCAGTACTTTTTTAATATCGTTTTAGAGGCTCCATAGACAAACATAAGAAAAACATATAATACAACAAAGGACCAAACTGCTCAAGAACTCAAATAATATGATATAAATGACTAATCTGGATTGTTTTGTGTATATATCGTTTCCTTTCATTTTGGTACTTGTTCCCGAAAGTGATAACTAATAAACAATGTGTGAAGAAAATTTTATGCTTCTAGTATTTGGAGATAGATTGATTGCAGATCATTCTCAAAGCTTTGAGATACTGCAGTCTGAACTGATGCAAAAGATAGTTGGTCAGTTCAACACAACAGTGACCTCTTTCTGATTCTTCCGCACCAGCTTAAGTTAAACTCAAGTGTCCTAAGGAGAAAGCGGTCGCTTACGGCTTAATGTTTCACTTTTCTCAGAGGGTGAGAAGATATGGAAGGACAAGCTCAAACCTCACCAGCTGGCTGTCAACCCTCTGTAACACCTCTTCATGTCTGCCCCCGTCAGGACCTGCACACTGGAGGGGCTCAGGCTGTCACTGCACTGCTACTTTTAACAATGTCTCCTATACAGACGAAATTTCCTCAAGGTACGTGGCTCGAGGGGGGATAAAACGTTAATGATCGCTGTGGAGAGATGTCATGAAAGTAATGAACCTCGCTTTACTGTGGATTCAAGTGATCGGTGTAAAATGATTTAAGGTTTTGTAGCTTTTTATGCCCCTTTTTGTTCTGTTTTTACTCCATTTCGCTAAACTACAGTTTGTATAAAATAGCTTAAAGACAGATTTAAAAAAATATGTTTTTGGTGTTTTAAACATGTTCTAATGATGGAGGACATGCAAAAAAATTGCATGTTTGAGTATTTCTTTATTCAAATCATTGTGAAACAGGAGCAGACAAAAAAAAATCCAGTTTAATAAAATTTGTAGTTGTGACCTTGAAGTTGAATTGTAGCAGCTGACCCCAAGACCACAACCAAAGGGGAGAAAAAAGTTATTCAGTGTTGAAGAACAGACTGAAATCATGTTTTTTGCATTCATTTTGTAAATTTTAGTCAAAAAATATTGATATTCTGACATCATCATGTGTTAATAACAAAGTAAAAAAAAAATTTCATAGTATACAAAAATAAAAAAAAAACCTTCAGTAGTTTATACAGTCCAGTGCAGTAAAGAATACTCAGAGCTGTACATTGGAGAAACACAACAGCCATGACACAAGAAGATGTACCAGAAGAAACGCCACCTCAGGACCAGTTACTGTTGTCTATTATTTTAAAGACGACTCATTCGAAGACCGAAATGTACAAATCCTTGACAGAGGAGACAGATGGTTTGAAAGAGGGGTCAGAGGAGAAAGCCTCAGATACAGTTTGTCTCCTAGTTACCATTAGTTCCAAAGAAGATCGCACCCCACAACCTTGTGATGGGGGGTTCCAAAAATGAGGTTTCTCTTCTTTGTTTCCCTTTTTTGAACCATCAACATTCACCTGTTGTCGTTGTGACATGGAAAATACTCCGGACGGGCCGCAAGCTTCCTACTCTGGTCCATTCTGATGCACTTGTAGACAAATAGATCCATGAACGTCTTTGTTTTCCTCATCTAAAGTGGCATCTGGCTCAAAACTATAAGTCTGGATGGCTCCAGTATTGTTCACTATTATGTTAGGTTGGGACTATAAGCTACTGGGAGAGAGTGTAAACAGATGGATGAAAAACTGCATAAACTGTCATACATAACACAGGTTCTTTAATTTGTCTAAAAACAATAGAATCACAATTTAAAGACCACTGGGAACATTTTTACAAAAGATCATAAGATGATCGATGTGGGACTTTAAATAGGAATAATCAAACATTCATATTTTTGAATGTCTAACCACACGTTTTTAAGTCTTTTTCTTCTCTTTAAGAGTTACTGTGTTCCCCTTCACTTGGAAAGTAAATAAAAATGAAAATAAAGCAAAGCAAGCAGGCCGCCCACACATCCAATAAGAGCACACCAACCCTCACCCCGAATACAAAGTTAGAGAAGATTCATGCACACACGGGCTGCACATAAATGTAAATGGATTACTTCACATGCTGAAGCCCCAATATAAGCTGCACTGTGCAATCCATTTGGTGTCAGGAAATGAGGGTCATCAATATTATATACAAGGCTTTCCCGTTTTATGTGTTTGTGCAGGTGCTTGTGCGCGTGCACGTTTGGTCTCCTATTGATTCAGACTGTTGGCTACAAACCAGTTGGCTAACATGCTTGAGAGCAAAATAAATCTGACCTCAGAAGTGAAGGATCCTCACACACACTCGTCATGCGCTCTTGCCTCTGTCGTGAACAAACGGAGGTAACGTTGATCTACTCGACTGTTCACTTTCAGCGAATGAGTAATCAGACCTGACGAGTGCACTAGGGTTGGTGTATGACTAACTAAAGGAGGAAGGGGTGGAAAGGATTTAAAGTTTGACAGTGTAAGGGTTTCATAGACCTGATAAATGAGTACCTGATAACATAAAGCTTTAGTCTGGTATACCTGTACAAGTGCTGTGTTTTTCTTTTGGTTGCCCATAGAGGTTTGTGGGGAGGAGTGACTGTATCTTAACCTCTTAAGACCTGACGTTCACATGCATGGACATCACATTCACACCTAAAAATGGGTGTGGAATTTGGTACATATTCATAAAAATCTTCAAAAATAAGAATTTACAGGCGAGTTTACAGACAAACGACATTATATAACTGTCAAAATGGGAGTCCATGTAAGTAGAATGAGGTACAGTTTGAAAGAGTTTAGTCAACTCCAGAGAAAAGAGATGAAGATCAGAGAATAAAAAGGCAGAATGAACTAAAAGAGGAGGAAGAGGAGTCTGAAAGACAGGTGAAGACACAGCTTATAGATTTTTTTTTTTTTTACATTCTGCAGAAGATAGTAAAAGAATAATTCTGGAGAAGTCTGTCTGTCGTATTCCTGCTCAAGTGTTGAGACTTCCTGATTTTTCATAAAATAGATCTTCAGAGAACCTGGATGTGAACCTTTCAGTTTTTCCTTATCAAAGTCTAACAGACATTTCAGCAGCTTCTTCTTCTCCTTTTTTTTTGTACATCAAACCACACAAGGACAAGCAAAATAAAGTGTCAACTAGACAACGTGGGTGGTTTTGAGACTTGAATAAATAAATAAATCCTACAATTTTTTTCTTTTTATTTTCCACATCTGAGCTGGAATCTGGCTCTAAACTGTACAGCTGGATAACTTCAGTATTGTTTAGCGTTTTTGTTGCACCGCTAATGTTAGCTTGAGGTTGTGAGGACTGTAAGCTAGTGGCACAGTGTGTAAATAAAGGGATGATGGGAAATAAAGGCCGCCGACAGTTCTGCCACGACTCAGAGGTGAATTTCTAATGAACTCCTGCCTCTCTGCAGAAACTATGTCCAAGACAAAGAAACCCATTTCTGTATTTTGGCTAAAAATGGTATGATCATAATTAAAAGGCCTCTGGTAATGCCTTTAAAATTGATCAAAAGATAATCAAAATGTGACCTTCAGAAACGTGTTTTCTTTCTTATTTAGTTTGGAAATCTACAAACATTCTACAAGAAAAACTAGAAATAAAACATGCAAGCCAGATTTAATGACAAGAAAAGGACCTCGCTGGAGATTTCCACTTTCTTGAAATAAGTAATTTACATAAAGCTCTTTAAGCCCCGTTGATAATGATCAGTTTGTCAGTGATATCATGCAAGCCCTCAGAGGAACACTTGA
>NC_050521.1:24223707-24231991 GCF_002922805.2 Oryzias melastigma | reverse complement strand
TTTACTGAAATAATATCAACATTACATTTGATCAAAACATACAGTTTTTTTAAATTGACTGGACAAAAGGATGTATAATTGAGCATGTTTTCAAAGTTTATTAACCAATCAAAAACACTTCTAAAATAGACGAACTGAGTCATAATGATTGATTGATTTCAGTGAATCAAATAAATGCAACCTGAGATCCTAGTTATGTTCCAGACATTCACCTGGAATTAACCAGTCTGCCTATAAATTCATAATTTTGGGTTAAGTGTGCAGTAATTACAGGTCCTACTGCATCAGAAAACTAGAAAACACAAGTATGGTTCCACAGTTGTCGTGTTTTCATGAGAAAAAAAAAGGTTGGATCTTCAGTACCATGCTATTAAAATTAAGAACGATTATTTTCTGAGCTTTTGAAGGTAATTTGACTTTGTTTTTTCATTTTGGATACACTGCTAAACCTGAATTGTAAGAACAGAAAAAATACTTTTGTTTGAAGGAAATGTATCTTATTTTCTGTCTTGCGAGAAAAATAATATTATCAAGAGTTTAGTAAACCATGCCTTGTTTTCTTAAAAAAAAATTCTGGGAAGTTCTTATTTTTTAAAAGTTTTTTTAAAACTTAAAAAATATATATATTTTAAGAACTTGTTTTTGCAGTGTAGAAGCAATTAAGAGTGGTCAAAAAAGTAAAAAATCAGAAATCTCTCCAGGGTTACATCTCATTTGAAAAGGAAAAATAAACACAAAAGATTATTATTTTGGTGGCCGTAAATGAGCAGAAAATAACATCCTCCTGCTGAGTTTGTGATAACTTTGGAATTTGACATGATTGCTGGAGGAATGAGTCAGATGTCAATTAAGATTAAAATCCTGTTTTATTTAAGGTAGAAAAAAAATCACACTATAATATAAATAACATCACAGATGAAATGTTTCGAGGTTTCTGAAGTTCATCTTTTAGAATGAACCAATCAGATTTGGACAATTGATTCACCTTTTTCCCATATGTATTTAATTTAAAAGTGAGGCAACATTTTTTTAAGTGACACAGGACAATTGTTGCATTGATGTGTGAATGTGTATATTTGAGGTTGAAATCAGAGCGATAACGTGTTTCTGGCCTTTTTCCTTCACAGATTTAGTCATTAATCTGTACAGAATTCTTCCCAATCCATTCTTCCTGTGCACTGAAATGCTCAATGCTTTATTTTTTAAATTATGCTGAAATAATATAAACATGTTCAGTTTCTGCAGTTCTATTGAACACTAGTAGATTCTGGAGATGACAAGCTCTTTTTAAAAAAATTCATGTGGTTTTTGCATTGGTCAGCAGCGGTTTGGGTGTGCTTCGTTCAGCATGTTTGCATTTGCTTTGTGATTCAGTTTTAATGCGGTTTGCAGCACTTGATTGTTCATTTATCTGAACCTGGAGTGCACAAGAAATAATCTCGGAACACAAACTGATATGCGGCGCAGACCTATGAGTTCCCGCTGCACGCACGGACCGCAACGCACGCACACACACAAGTGTACGGGTTCCTAGAGGGGTTAGATTAGAAGGAAATTACAAATAAATGAACCTCTGATTTCCACCCTTTATCCACTCTGGCTGCATAAGCAAATTTATTCTGTGTAATAGCTGCGGAGGTACCAAGCAATTAGTTTTGATTAATAGCTTTGGTGGCCCACAGTAGTTTAGAGTCACTGGCATAGTTTTCATATTCCCATACACCGCAGAGCCTAAAATGAAATATACGGAGCAGCGAAAAGCTCTCAAAACCTTTTCAGTTTTTATTATTCTTAAAACTCCTGCCAAGACTAATTTAGTTTTCCTCATTAGTTAACAGACAATGGCCCTATAAAAAGGGAATGAGGAACTTTTAGGCTCTTTGTGAGTCTATAACACAAACATGAACATTTGAGTTTCGTTTTTCATTATGTTTGGAATTGATTAATAAACTTTCCAGGCGAAAACTAAGAGGAACTCTCAGGCGGTGCTCCATCCTGTTACTGCTCTGTGATAAATGTTGAATAATTAACATGTTTGGACACTTTTTATGATTGATGATTAAGCTATCATAGTGCTAGAATGAATAATGAAAGTGGGAAACATCAGATTGGAAGGATTTTAAAGTAACATGGAAAATCTTCTGGATGTTATGAATGGGAGAGTTTGATTGTTGAACTCTCTAGATTTGGTGGGCAACACATGCAGGATATGTGGTGGGCAGCAGCCACGCAAATCTGGCGGCGCTAAACGCCCAGAAAAGACAAAGGGTACAGGAATGAAGTCAAAAATCAAGCATCGTCGATCAATGGCTTAGAAGGAAGTATAAGGAAAAATATGTCAACTTCATCACGCCAAGAGAATTTTGCTACGGAGAAAAATAACGACGCAAAAAACAACAACATAGTTTTAAAGTTTTGACCCTTTCCCCCATTTCTTCTCTCTTTTACAGACCCTTTTTGCCATTTGCTGTCACTGAGAAAAAAAACTGTATTTTGCAGCTTTGATTAGCTGATTCACTGAGAAAAAAAACGACTTTTTCTCCGGATGTAATTTGGTGTAGTTATACAAATTTGAACACTTGTTAATATTGACTTAAAAGAAATAAAATGATTAACGTTCTCTGTCCTCTGTTACAGTTGATTCACATTTAAAAGCTTAAAAGCTGATAGTTCTGAAAAGTTTTTTAAATATTATTTTGAAAGGGTTTCCTAAAGTTTAGGAAATTTCTGCTCATCCAACCGGCTGCAGTTACGATTTCTGCTTCTGGCTACAGATTGATTCTGGCGCCATCTTGCGTTTGACCAGAGGCCCCTCCATCGCACAGCATTCTACGACACAGTAAGGGGAGGTCCAAGAAAGAGAGTCATAAAGATGCTAAAATCTAGGGAAAGGGTCGTGTGGTTTCCATGACATCAGGCTCTGCTTTTGCACCAGCGGATTGTTTGGTTCCGTCGAGGGAGTGTGCCCTTGGCTCGGGAGTTCCTGATTAGAGATGTTTGTTAGGTGCAGGCAAACACAACTTCTGTTTCCCTGCAGAATGTCCAGGTGCTGATTTGTGGAGTTGCAACAACAACAAATACTTGATCTTGTTCTGTTATCTGTTTGTAACAATTAAGGAGGCTAGAAATCTGCTTTTATGAACTCAGGCTTTATTTTTTTTGTACACACGTTATACGTCACAAGTTTTGTTCTTATAATCCCTCCATTTTTAAACCAATATCTTTTGCTTACAATTTTTCCGAATAACTTGTGCCTGCATTCCAGTCAGTTAATTTTAGGCCTCCACTGAAGGCTTTGCAGGCCCTCTACGCCACTGCTGCATCAAAGATCCACTGCTTCTGGGTGGGGAACAAAAACTCCAGCTTTTCTCTTTTCTCATTTCACAGCTGATACCAACCCAACACGCACAGCTGCTCCAGAAGAAAGAACCCAGACAATCACATTACATCATAAACAGAAATGTTGCAATTGCTCTACCTGTTCTGATATTGCAAGAAATGTGCAGCATCTGGTGAGCGCCTGTAACCCGATTAGCACCGTGCATTCATCGCTGTGATGTATCATGATATTTATATTAATTACTTCACTGTAGATGGAACATGTCAAAACAGGAGAGGGAGCCAAAAGCTGATGTGACAGGCTGCTGGAAAAATATGTGTAAGGAAAAAAACGTTCACGGACAGCAGATGCTATGAACGACATTCAATTAAACATTCAAAAGCATTATGAGGCTAATTCTATTTAATGTAACTAAAATGAAACTCAAACCTTTTCCTGATTATTTATGAGAACTTGTTACATTTGAGATTAATTTGATTATTAAACAAAGAAGGGGACACAGCTCCCTAAAGTACCTTTCTTATAGTTACTAGAGGGTCAGCTGATTTAATTCTTGCTGCCAAAGTGTCCTTTGGCAACAGTCTGAAACCCTCATCGGTTCTGGTCCGGTTGTTTTTTTCATTGGTGCCTTAATGTGTGTGAATGTGTCTGTGTAGAACTTTGGGTCTTGAAAAAACAGAAAAACACTATCAAATGACATACTATTTACCACAAAATGTTTTTTTAGTAGCTCAATTTCAAATTTTAAAATCTGTTGGTCACCTATATAGACTGTTGATCAAATGGAATAGAATAGAATAACTTTATTATCATTGTACATTTACAACAAAATTGAGTGCAGTCCTCTTCCGGTGCTGAAATAAATTAAAATACAGGTGATATTAGTTTGTCTGATTGCATAATCGAATTTAATGACTTGGAATAATGTGGATTTTATTGATTATAATCAGTTTATCTCAGCTTGATGTTTCTTCCCTTCAGTTATGGCCTCCTGTTATTGAAGCGTATTGTATTCGGTTAAAAAAAGATGTTTTTTTTTGTATTTAAGTATTATTTTATTTTTAATTTTTTTTGCTTTTGTAGTTATTTAAAAAATGCATAAAACATGCAAAAAAAAGCTTTTTTTTATTGTTAAAAATTGAATACGTTATGCTCTCATACTTTGTAATATCTGTCTTAAGGGGTCATAGCAACAGAACTTTAAAAATATATTTTTGAGGAAGAAATTTTGAAGTAAAGTTGTGATGACTCAAACTCAAGATTACTCCACCTTCAAGAATTAGACTCTTCACCGACAATCTTGTAACAATTTGTTTTAATCTAATGTTTTATAAACTGAATTATACCACAGTCCAGGTGAATACTCAATTCTCATCATCTTAAACGTCAGTTTTAAACTGTAACAATAGAAACTTGTTGACACACAGTCTTCCTTACCTTATTGCTTGATACAAAGTGAATACTTGTAAATAACTATTTTTTTTTTATTAATTAGTGAAAGAAACTGTTTGTTGACACATATTTAAATGGTGGAAATTTCTTGCAATTAAATATTTGTAGACTTTGCTTCTTCAAAACCAACTTTTGCTCCATCATAGACAAAAAAGAAGCAGTAAGAGGTGAACTTTCCTTAATATAAAGTTCAGCAAACATTTTCCTTTGCTGGTTAAACCTCATAGGTCAGCTGAGATGTGGGTTCTGTAGCTGTTACTGTGGAAGGATTATGCCTTTCAAAGTGTCCATTATCAGACTTTAACTCTTTAACACTGGAGAGAGAGATATAGTATTACCTTTCCATCAAACTCATTTTGACAGGTGACCTTTGACCTCCACGTTCCAAAGTGATGATGTAACAATTTGATATCAAATCGATATAAACTTTATATCAAATTGATATCAAATTGTTACGTCATCACTTTGAAATGTGGAGGTCAAAGGTCACCTGTCAAAATGAGTTTGATGGAAAGGTAATACTATATCTCTCTCTGGAGCTTTCAATTACTGTAACTATTTAAATGTTTATGCAATTAACAGAATTCCAGCAGATTCTAAAGCAGAAAAAAAACTGCTTTATATTCAATACTTTACAGTAATAAAGTATTTACGCAATCAACGTAACCAGCTGATTCAGTTGCAGTTTTGCACCATTTTTCAGCACTTTATAAGCATTAAGTGTTGCAAAACGGTGCAAAGTTGCTTTCTTCTAAATCAACGGATGCACATTGATCACATAAATAAATATTCAAGTATTTACAGTATGTCAAAAAGTGCGTGTTATTTAGGTATTGTCACTACCTCTCCACTCGTAGAAGCAACCGTCCTTCGCTCCACACCTGATAATGGACACATCATCAGGAATCATCCTTGACTTAATTGTCATTTAGCTGTCTTGCAAGTTTCTGGCCAGATTACCAGGAGGAATGTGCGGCTCAGCGTCTTGTCAAGAGACACTTTGACACACGGCGGGAACCAAACCTGTGAAATTCCGATCAGACTATCGCTTTACCTCCTACTGCAATAATTCTCACACTGCATGTTTGTTTTTCCTCAGTTTGCAGTTATTTTCACACATTTTTTTGAATCAGTATAACTTCATTTTCAGTCTGAAGACATTTTCCACAGTCTTGATTACATATGTTTTTTGTCAGAAGTGGCTAAAGAATAAAAAAAAACTTGACAAAAATGAGATTTCCACAGGATCAGTAAATATTTAAAAATATGTTTCTTTTTATGTCAAACAATACAACCAGAGATTAAAGCTTCCACTTTCCTGGCACGCTTCTGTTTTTCTGATCTGCATGAGTGACTCAACGACGAGCTCAATAGGCCTAAGTCTGGAGACGCACCAAAGAGCTAATGGGGGGACTTTCACTTGGGCCCCCCGAGGTCTGCTGTTAGAGCATGACGGGACCGATTGTCTTTCACCACAGTAAAGTGCTTTTCTACAGATGAAAGTATTAATTACAGTCACTTTAAGCCAATTGGAAAACATGGAACAGAACAGGCAGGATTTTTATTTTATTTTATTTTTTTCATGTAATCCCTCAATCAGATTGTCTTGGAATAAAATGACTTAAAGGAGCAAAATAGTTTACTAAAATTGTGTGGTGTTGCTCTGCTTAAATGTTCAAAACAGAGGGAAAAAAGGTGATATGAGCTCCAGAGAGAGTTGGACTGTATATTACACTTGCATTACAATTATTTTGTCTATTCCAGCTTAATTAAATTAAAATGAATTAGTTTCTAGTAGATAAACTACTAAAACTACCATATACTGCATTTTATTTGTTTTTGGCAAATTGAGTCGTTTTAAAGCCCAAATCAAAAAATAAAAAGTCACAAAAAAATGTATTTAAAAGTTTCATCTTGGAGATGGAATTTCCTGTTGGCTCGAAAGACCAAACTACCAAAATAAAATTAAGTTGGAAAAAAATGTGCTTAATCTTCTCAGAAACAGTTAAGATTTTAGTAAAAAAATAAAGGAATGGTGGCATTTTGGGACTGTAGTTTTAATGAGTCGGGTTTGGGTGGAGGTTTCTCTCTTCATATACGTGTGTTTCCTTCCAGTCACCTTTAGGTTTCTCAGACTTACACCAAAAACTCTTTGACAAAATCTTTTCATCACTTATTTGTTAATTTGTTATTTGTTATCAAAACCACTAATATAATTAGGCAGTCCCTCAAACAATTTGACTGAACTGGATTATAACCGATTGATTTAAATGGGTTTGTTTTGTTTGTTTGTTTGTTTTGCATCTTGAGATAATCACTTTTGGAAATGTCTTTATTCTAAATGAATAAATTCAATACATGGATAAAAGTTCTCTTTTGTTTAATGTTGCCAAAAAATGCACCCAGCAATGATTTTCATTGATGTAATATTTTTATCTTCTCCTTTTAATACAATTCTAACTTTCCAGATGAGCCAAGAAAAACACAAATATGGTTATTTAACTTAAGAAAGTACAGCCAAACTAAATATGTTTCTGTTTTTGACTAATTTTATATTTATTAAGATTTAACACACTTATTTGCCTTCAAAAAAACAAGACAACAAAATACCACTTCATTTTTACTTTACGTCACCTAAATTTGTAGAGGAGGGAAAATGAAAGAACTTCCAAAAAAGGGGATTTTAACTGTAAAAATAAGAAATGGAAAACAAAAACTTGATTTGATCCCATTAAATCCACCAGCTCTCTGCTCAGTATCAGTGTTGCAGGTGAAACTAAATGAGTCTTGTGTCATTTTGAGTGGAACCATAAATTTAAATTCAACTTTCTTAGACATACAGCGCCAGAGCAGAATTTGTTTCCTCCTAAAAGTTTAGTTGTCTGATTCACACAGGACTTGAAAGAAATGAATAAATAAAATAATATAAAATAAAAGCATAAAGAGGGATGTTTAACAACACATTTCCCTCGAATAATGACTTTTTGCTTCCACATACCTTGTATTTAAGTAGATATGGGCTCCACTTTTAGCCAAAACTATGGACTGACAAAATAGGCTCCATAGAAATGAATCAAAAATTCTTATAATTAAGTGGGATTTTTTTTTTAAAGAAAAAAAATGTTAAAAATGGTCCCACCAATAATGCTTATTTTAGGAAAAACATTCTAATTTTTTTTAAACAAAAATTACTTTGATATATTTTTTTTTCTTTAAACAAAACCCTTTTTGGTTTTTAAAGTCCCCCGTAACCATTTTTTTTTATTTTAGAAAAACATTCCCAGTAGCGTTTTAATTATGATTTTGAAGTTTTTAACCAAAATCCGAAAACCGAAATGAAAGAGTGGGAGTTTAAAGTTAAAAGAAGATGTAACAGAGGGTAGTAAAATCATAAAACAATCAGTTATGAAGAGGAATTTGTCAATCTAAGTCAGTGAGGTAGTGATAACCAAAGCTTATCAATCTGGAAACATTTGTTTAAAGATTTTTAGG
>NC_050521.1:24190108-24223617 GCF_002922805.2 Oryzias melastigma | reverse complement strand
CGAAATAAAAGAGTGGGAGTTTAAAGTTAAAAGAAGATGTAACAGAGGGTAGTAACATCATAAAACAATCAGTTATGAAGAGGAATTTGTCGATCTAAGTCAGTGAGGCAGTGATAACCAAAACTTATCAATCTGGAAACATTTGTTTAAAGATTTTTAGGACATAAAATTCTAATTAGTCTTGAATGTTGTTTTGGCAGCTGAAGTCATCAGAAGAATTGATGGTTTGAGTCCCTAATAAGTCACATGTCAAAGTGAGGTTTGTGTGAGTGAATGATGTGAAGCTCTTTGAGGACTAAAAGCAGTAATCTCTGTACTCGTGCAGCACTTTTCTGTTTTATTTTATTTCAAACCAAAATTAGAGACTATTTTGACGCACCTTTGCTGGCCTGTGGAACAATTTGGTCTAATAATTTACTGATTAATGTTGAAAGCTCCACTGAATACGTGCAAATTGCTGCTTGGCACAAACATTTGGGGAATGGCTTTTCTTCTCCTTTCATCTACAAATGATTTCGAGCAGCTTCCCCTTGTTAAACACAAGTGTGTGTAGGAGTAAAAGCCGCCGGCATGAGCAAATGAGGGGCTTAACCGAAAAGGTCAAGAGCTGGAGAATTGGTGTTGTGCTTTAAAGAAATCTGAGGAATCGCTTTAGATGGACTAAATGATTTTAACAATCAGTAAAAACCCGATCCAAGGGTTAAGAAAAATGTTATTTATTGTTTCAGACCACTTAAAAGGTAACATTTTAGCAAAATAAAAACAAAAGATGTTACAATATTTGAACAATTTGCCTATATATTAAAGAAATGCACTATTAAAAATGATTTATTATTTAATAAATACAATAACCATCAATATTTAAGACAATTTCTATGTTTAAAAATGGCAATATGTTTTTTTTCTTGCTTTAAAATGATTTTACATTAATTGTATGAAATCAAATTTGACTTTAACCTTTGTCTTTTATAATGCATTCGAATGTATTGACTAATTATGATTTTTTTTGTTTTTTTATGTTTTGGGCAAAAATAATGAATTCTTTGTGCAAAGGTTACTATACACCCATTTTCTTCAAATAATCTGTGAGATTAAATGTTCTGATATATCTGTAATTTTCTATAACCCGGAGACTGGACGTCAACACATTTTGAAAAAACTCCAAAAGTTAGTTTTCTAATAAACTCAGTTTGTTCTTGAAATAAAATCCAAGGATTTTGCAAATGTAAATAGTTCGCTTGAGCTTCTACATTTTTAGAAGCAAATTATTTTTAGAGAAAAGTAGATTATTTCCTTTCCATTTGACACTTTCTTAAAAAGACGATAACATTCCTGCATTTATGAGGTAACACCCAATAAACAGCTGATGTGTTCCTATGTAACAGCTGGAGAGCCGTTATTTGGAAAAGTCTGTCCTCACAGGATTGCATTTGCATACAACTGTGGAAAATCTCATCCCTCTTTCAATTTGTGTCCCACGCCTGCAAAATACTTTCTGAATAAGCGGCTGTTCGGAGGGGAATTCAACGGGAACAACTTTTGGGACATAAATGGAATTTTCTGTCATGAAAAAACAAGATTATTTGGTTTCAGTATGTTTGATGGATCACAGATATATATTTAACATATTGTTTTCTTTTGCATGAATTGTAGAACTTAGAGCCTGAGTACAAATGAAGTAATTTTAAGAACCCACTCCGATGAAAAGGTCTTTTTTTTAAATGTTCTTGTGGCATTTTTCTCATAGGACCTAAATATGATAATTTACTATTAAAACGGCACTTCTAAGTAGTTTTGAATTCAAATCGCGTTTTTATTTTTTTGGTATCAGCAATTAACAGCAGCAAAAATAAATAGATAAATAAATAAATACATAAATAGTTAAAAAAAAATAAAAGCTAAATTTGACTATGTGGGTTCTCCAGTTAAAAAGTCCAATTCTCACTTTTTGAAAATTTCAGATAAACTAATAAACTACTTTGATTTTCATTTTTCTTGTAGATTTTTTCTTTCTCTACTTCTTGTGGAGGTTTAAGCTCAAAAACCATGAATTTACCATTTTGCCTTAATGCCACCCTCCCTCTAGGTTGAGTTGACCTGTAATTTTGCTGCAGACTTGACAACCCATGTGGGTTTAAACACCAGAATACTATAAATATTTTGGTGTCTTGTGAAAGTAGTTTCTAAAGAGCTGAGACAAACATGTATGAGCACCATATTGTCGTAGTAAATCGATTTGGGGAAAGAATTCTGATTGTAAAGTTTAATTCTCCAAAATACAAATGCATTAACTTATATTTGATGAAATGGGCTGAAGAAATGAACAACACTCTACAATTAACTACTTTTCTTCTTCTTTGTCAACATTTGAGCCCTTCTCTTGCCATTATTGTCAAAAATGTGTATTTTTCTTTAATAATAATTTATATGTTTCCATGACTGCCAGTTGTGGAATTCCACCAAGAAAAGTTTTGTTGTTTGGTCTGATTTCTTCGGGTGTAAACATGCTTGGTCTAAAATCTGACCCCTCTTTTCTGGATTTATTCCCCAATAGTTTTTACAATAGAAACATTGATTTTAAGTGACTTTCTTAGCCCACAGCGCTGGTCAAAGTGTGTGGGAGAGACGCAGCAGGTTGGTGAGTCAGCCATGTTCATCTGTGTCAGACCGATGGTCAGCCTTTGACTTCTCTCAAGGCGAGTTCCTTGAAGTCTCACAGTTCGGAACAATGTGGCAGTCGGTCAGACCCTTCTACCCGGTGACATGTATTCTTTATCTTCTGCTGCTGTCGATACCAAATCGCTTTAAACTTTTCTAAGAATTTACCAGGTTCTTTGACATTTAAAGCACATTGAATATCTCAATAGCCACATTGCTTTAAGTAATCAATCCCATGGAAATTATTTAGAAAGAATGTTGAAGCGGTTGTTCACAGGTTGTGCAGTAAGGCCATGGGAGCTCAGCAGAGATAAGATCAACTCATGAATGCACCGTTTCTGAGGCTTCAACTGTGTTCATTAACCTTATAAAGCCTGGCTGGACGTCTAATGTCTTTAAGTCAAACTCTGATCATCTGTTGGTTGATTGTCAAAGCATTCCCAATGGTCTTTTAATTATGTTTATGCAGGTTTTGATCAAAATAAATAAAAATTTCAAGGACAGAGTTCATTTGAAAATCCAACTCGGAGTTGTGTGAGGGAACGTTGGCACAGAAATGCAATTTTAAGCTTAAATTCCTAATAAATTTCCTTGCTTGTTAAGGTGCCTTGTACAAATCTCAAATCTTGCTCCGGGTTTTTTTTCTTTCAAATCTCTATTCCGATATATGAAAGACTTGGCCCAAATCCAAATTCTTCCCCTATCCCTACGGCTTCTCCAAGCGGAGAGTTTTGGAAAAATAGTGTCTCCGATCGGACAACACTTCCCCTTGATGACGTCATCAATAGACGCCGGTCATCTACGTCAGCATGTAGTTGCCAGTGCTTGGAATATATATTTATAACTTTAAAAATTCATGCTAAAACAGAAACGTCGTTATTTCTGTGCTCCAGAACACACCCATGTGGAGAAATGAGTTTCTACGGGATACGTAATGAAAAGTGTCTGCGTTTTACTCTTAAAAAGCAATGTCGGACATCACTATCCCTCTAAATGCCTCTACAATTACAGTGGTAGGGGAGGAATATGGGGTATATTCATTTCTGCGTTATTATCACTTTTCAAAAGGTTGGTAGTTCTGTTTTTCAAAAAGGACACTACCTATACCTCACTACCAAATCAAAGTCCCTGATTGGTCAAAGTGGTTTAACTTTTGATGCACACTCACTGGCATTTTGTACGTAGAGTCTGAAAATTGACTTACAAACTTGCGTAGAGTTTGAACATGGAAGCCCAAAATATGCATATAAGTGCATTTACATAGACTCCAATGACAGAGGTCACAAACGCGTCTCTCTAAGCTCCAAGCAATATCTTTTTTTGTTATTTTTGTCATTTTTACTGATTTCTGTTTATTGTGGAAATCACTTTGGGGGGCAGTCATGACAATTAAGAGGGTATTGCCCCCCATTGCCCATGCCCATATCCGACCTTGACCCTCCTCATCTAAATGCGCAGCGTGCGATCTGAAGTCAAAGCTTCCTGCAATGTCTTTTTTTTTGTTCCTAACAGTAGTTATTCAAGCATCTAAAATTATTAGGATTAATTGATGTTAAAGTGCTGCTAATAGAACCTTTTAACTGCACTCAGCAGGGTTTAATTATTGTCAGAGGGATAACAGTTCGTGGCTCTTCCTCAGACTCATTAAATCATCGCAGTGGCGCTCTTCTCAAGATGTACCTCACCATCAAATAACCCTGCAGACCCATCTGGATGTTTGCCAGCGTTTTGAGAAAATCTCGCCTGCAGAAGTTTGCTCCTGCAGTTTGCCGAAGCCTTTGACTTATTTTTGGGTCTTCCTCATCTGCTTCTGTGTTTTTTTTTCCTCCAGCAGTGCAGCAGGATTTCAATAAAGCTTCCCATTCTGAGGATCTGCACAGATTTACTGGTACATATTGCTGACTGATGGAGGAAGGCAGAGATAGGGAGACCTCTGAATGTCAGTTGACAGGAACACACACACACATTTGCACACATTTTTACCCCCCCCCCAAACACATGGACTGCCATTCTTGCTGAGTCTCTCACCAGCACAGTCATCCTTTTGTTCTACCCTCTCCCACTCTGCCCTTATCACTTCACGAGCATGTGCACGTACAATAACGCCAACACACACCCACGCAAGAACTACTTCTGTTTTTCAAGGAGGAAGAGGTGCCGGTGCTTACATTCAGATCTACATTCAAACGCCAGCAGCAATTTAAATTAATGTCACAAAAAAAAAACGTTGTGGGTGCAAAGACACAACACAAGTGTGTGTTTCACTGCTCCTGCTGGCTGTGCGTGCGTCTAAAGAAGTGTTTGTGCGAGTGCCCTTTGCAGTAATCCATTCTCCAATGCAGAGTATTTTTAATTAGTCGGGGAAGCCTTGAGAGGACGGCAGGATCTGTTGGATCTGAGCGTTGGTCAATTTACAGCCTGGACAGTGACATTCAACAGAGCCTCAGCACTCTCAGGGACACATATATTCCCATATTGACTGATGCACAAGGAACAAGACGCAAATACACACAAAGGCTCTCTTGAGCATGCGGCAATTATATCTGTGCACGCAGAAAACAAACAGAAAAGCCCCCAGTCTGTAAATGCTACTTTGAAGAACACATTCTTCTCAAACTAGATTTTTTTCTATTGTAAAATCGTTCCCAGTAGTCTTTTAACTGTGATTACGTTGTTATTAACAGTCGTTTTTGAAGACATATTTTCATCAGAGCAACAAGAGTTTATTGAAAATTCTTTAGAGTTGTAGGCGGGACTGTTGACGCAGCTAATTTCCCATCAACCCTTTGTTTACACTCTCTCCCGCTAGCTTACAGCACCCTACAGGCTAACTCCAAGCTAACATTAGCATGGCAAAAGAAAACGGTGAGCATCATTAGAGCTATCTAGTCTTACAGTTTGAGTCAGATGGCAGCTCAGACGAGGAAGACGAAGACTTTAATGGATCTATTTGTTTGCAAGTGTATGCTTTAGAATTGTGTTAGAGAAAGGAAACTTTTGCCTGTCTATGTCACAAACCTGAGCTTTTTCAAACCGTGGGTTTTCAACTGCTCCTGATCTGCGGACACACAGTTTGAATCTTAAATTATTTTGTATGTGTCCTTCATCATCAGAAAAAATGTTAAAAATACAAGTTTTATTGGAATGGGTCTTTAAACAAGAATTCATGTTTACTTCTAAGTTGTGTTGATTATTTATAAATCCTTTAAAATTACAGGGTTTTATTTTTTTTAGACTCATCAGACTTTTAACATGAAATTTAGTTATATTAGTAACATTACATCCAAAATATAGAATCATTTCTGTGTTGTTCACAATTTGATTTGATCAAAAATGCTTCTATATCAAGTTTAACCAGTTGTTAGATAAACAATTTTCATACAACTTTTGAAATGCTTGAACAAAGTAAGAACTTTCATGAATAAAAAACTGGATTTTTACATCAGAAACTAACTAAAAACTACACATTTTTGCTTGGAATACCAGCTGTATAAAATATTATTGCATACTTTATAATCACTATTTGGATACATTATAAGAAAAAAATATGTTGGTATGTTAGAGCTGCTGCCTGAGTTGATATAACAAGCAGGTCTTGGTAAAAATATATTGACTTAATTGCCAAAAAACAAGGTTGATGCTTTTTAAGCAATCCTGCATGAATCTTTAATCTTTAAGCATCAGGTAACAACTCTTACAATGATTTCCTGGTGCTTGGTTCATTGAGTTCTAATATATATTTTTTTAGTCCAAGTCCTGCTTGTTTTACTTTATCTTCCATTTAGTGAACAAGATTACTGACCGGAAATTAGATTAAAAATGCAGTTTTACAGCAGAGCCTTCATGATGAGTTTTTGAATTTGGCTTCTTCCCACACTAAAGTGCTTTTTGTGCCTCCGTCTGAGTCAATTAGTCTCTGTGGCCAAATACTTTAAATATTTTTGGTGATTGTCCTTTTGAAGAAGAGTAGAAACCAGGAAAACCGGTCTGTGTGATCTCCCTCACTATCTGAGACATGCATTCGTCCCTCTTAAATCCACCAGACCACAAGAGGGCAGTTTCATGTTCAGACTGACCGCATTTAAATGATGGATGAACAGGTTCACTTTCCCTTAGCTTCCTTTCCTCTAATAAGCAGGTTTATGTTATGTTGCTGCCTTCATATACGTGGGACATCTTTCAAATAAATTCATGTCTTTCTCAGAGAATCTATAGTTTTGTTTTCACACAGTAATTTACCAATGAATCTCTGTCATCTCTCCAGCATTGTAACTACTCAGTGGGTCAATTTGGATGACAACAATTGTGAGTGACACATTTTTTCTAGTTGCTTTGCTTTTTTCACAAACTTAGATGATCCATACTAATCCCCTTTAGCCTTCATATGTAAGGAATGAAGCCAGTTGATGTGTTTTGGGTTCAATCTGCATCACTTAAAAAATGGAGACTTTTCAAATCATACATTTCACCTGTCTGAACCTTTAAATTGTTATTTCTATAGCGTGGATTGTAGATGGATTTTTCAGCAGCTTGAGTTGCCACTAAATCTGTCCATTTCCGTCATATGTCCCCTGTTTTTTAACTCGTGGGGTACTTAGATGTCAAGTTTATCTGAAACTCATCTTTGGCCAATTGGCCTATCAGCCCGTGCCCACTTCTAAAACCCACTAACGATCTACTTATAAGGTCCATGAACACGTCTTGGCTGTGTCATACCACTCTGAATGAGCAGTTCTGTACTTTAAATTTGAAATTCTGCACATGTAGTCCAGGCCGAGCATACTTCACATTTGTGTCATTCTGGAAGCGACTCTGAATGTGATACCAGCAGTTGAAAATGCATTAGCCTCGTCCATTCATGGTTCAAGAACCACTTTATATCAGCAGCTTCACCACAGAAAGTAAAACTTGAGAATGATTCTAATTTTCCTCTTATGTGTGTCAGTTAGGAGATACCGCAAATCAAACTGTATCATTATTATATATATTTTTCCATTTTAGGCTTTTGATGCTTCACCATCTGTACTTTTATATAATTGGAAGAGAGGGTACCATTGAAAACGAGATGTTACATCTCTAAGGGTCAATCCTCCTTTAATTTTACTATTTTAATAAATAAATGACCTCTGTACGATTGAGTAAACAGTTTGGCATTATGTATCCACATTTACATTTTGATTTTTAGTGACAATTGGCAGCCAAAACGGCAGTAAAGAGTGGAGTGTGAGAAACATAAAAAGCACTGCAGAGGTGCTTTGGCTCCACAAAGTGTGTTGCTGGTGCCAGGTCCAAATGTATAGCAGTTTACGAAGTTTGTGAACACAATTTCTTCCAAAACAGTAATAAATATGGATATAATACTTTATACACGTTTGTATTTGTGTTCACGATTCATAGTTGATATTGGTTCATTTATAATGATCTGATGTGATTCACTAATCTACCTACCTCTACATTTAACCCCCAAATTCAGATGTTACTCCCACTCAATGACATCATCAATAGTAGGTGGTCAGCTACTTTAGTGCAAGAGGGGGAATTTTGCAGAAAAAGTATTGTCATCTGCAAAAAGACTAATTTTAAGTTGACTTTATTTTGTTTAATTTCCTGTAATGCCGTCTTATTGCTGCAATTAGTTTTAATAAATATAGCAAAAAAGATTGAGAATACACAACCCTATTTGGTTCCTCTTCCAATAAAAAAAATATATTTTATTTCTTGGATTACCTAAGTTAGGCTCATTTTGTTAATATAAAGCTAGAAAGGGTTTGAACAAAATAGTGCTTAAACTTAAAAATTAGTATTTAAAGTGGTACATTGAGTTGTAATAAACACTTTCTGCTGGAGGTAGACAAACCCAACATGGACATCACTGGTCCCACATCAGCTACTAACTCTGAGATAGTATATGATTTTAATAACATGGCATGGTATCAGACTGCCTTAAGCTTGAACTGTTTATCAACTGTTTACTATGTGACATAAGTAAGGTAAAAAAAAAAAATTACAAGCTGTCTAATAATCCCGATGGCGCTATATCTCAATGCACAGGAGAGGCAATTGTATAAGCCTCATTAAATCAGTTCTCCTGTTGTTTATTACAAGAATGGATATCCAATGAAATGGCATTAATTTATAGTTAGGCTACAACATGAGGGGACAGCATGTGAAAGGATCCATTTCTACTGCGGTTGAACTTCAGCTGTATTCTTAAAGATGGAAAGAGTTTTGTCCGAATTTTAATTTTGTTTGTTTAAGCAAGAATATCCGATTTATATAGACGGCTCTGTATGTCTGTGCATCATTTGCCAAAGTTCATCTCTGAGACGCCAGAGGCAGAATTACAGTTTGGCAACATGACTAATCTGGTTTATATCACTGCTCATCATCAAAGAAAGACCTGTTATTTTGTTCCTTTTAACGCAATTTGTTTACAAAGCAGCTGTTGAAAATAGTTGTCTGGCTCATCATTCCCTGACAAATGGCATTAATCACATAAAATTTAACATCCTGTGATCACTTAAGCAGAAGTAATGAAACACCAGACTGAAGTCAGCCAAGCAAACAGAATGTTGTGTGAAACGTGGAGGGAAGAACTCTCTGTGGATTCATCTCTGTTTACACCAACAAGCCTCGAGTTTCACGATAGATTAACACTTCCGCTTGTAACTTCTCACTTACACGCTTACTTTAAGAACTTCTCAGACCTCGGCCAATATTTGTGTGTGTGTTCTTGTATTTGTGATGTAATTATCATTATCACATTGATCCTAGAAGAATCGGTTTCTCTTTTTTGTTGGTCCTAAAGAGGCAGAATGTGGTTTCTAGGCTCCCGATCAAGTTTAAACCTTTGTCACATAGTGTATCGTGAAGAGTTGCACTCACTTAGGACATACAGTATGCTGTGATATGGTACCTTTACATCCCATTGGCATCACCCTCTGCATGCCCATTCAAGCATCCACTTTGAATAAGAAGTCTATGTAAATACTTGTATTAGTGCTTTTCAGGCTTCTGCTTTCAAAACTCTGATTCAGCACTAATACGGTTTTTATGACCATTTTCAGACTCTACGTTGAAGTTAAACCAGTTGACTTGACCAACTCTGATTTGCTAGTTTCATATGGTCAACATTGCTTTTAATTCATGAAAGTGACACCCATTTGCAAATTGACCATGAAGGAGGAAATAAGGGTGGAGGTCTGTGCCAGCCAGAATTATATGGCACTAAGTCTTTTGTATATCGCAATAGAGCCATAGAAAAAGCAAAAGAAAAAAAACAAAAAACGCCTGGACAAAGATTTGCAAGATTGGCACCACTTTGACTTTTCGCACCAAGACTCTTCCAACAGTGGGTGCATGCACTATGGTACCAGGTAGCGACAGTCCAGTGTGAACATCATGCTAAATTCCTAGTGTGAGATTAGCACAACAGTAGTAAGGTACACATATTGAACACGGTATGCACCGGGTCTGCGCAAGATACGTAAATGCCTATAGGAATCCCATGCAAATATGCTCTGATTGTCTAATTTCTAACAGTCCGGCTGCATGCTAGGAGCACATACTTAGCAAGCGAACAGCACAGAATAGGATGATTGTGAAAAAATGAATAGTTTGTACTACAGACCTGCATCTCACTTATTTCGTTCTTATCCTTACTTGTTGTTTAAGGCCAATTCTCTACCCCAACATTTAGCCCTTCAAACAGAGAGTTAAAAAAGTGATGTCATCAACAGTCGCTTGTCATATACGTTAGCACTTAGATGTCAGCACTTGGAAAATACACGACAACATCAGTGTTATAACTTTAAAAAGTAATGCTAAGACACAAACTCCTTAAATTTACATGTAAAGTTCTGTGCTTCATAGCAAATCCACGTGAAGAAATGCATTTCTCCTCGCGATGGAGGGATACAGAGCCCTCTGCCACTTAGGTTTCCAGACACCCCATCCCTCTAAATGCCCCAACAATTGGAGGGGTAGGGAGAAGCCGGAGGGGTAGTGGAAGAATTTTGGTTTGGCCTATAAGCTGTCTCCTGCAGCACGCCCATAGAAAATATGTGCCTGAAAATGTTTTTCTCTGCAGGCTGATACAGGATCTAAAACTTTTGTCCTGTACAGGTTTGCCCATTTCTTGCCTCCAGGCAACCCATTTAGACTTCTAAGGGCAGTTGTGACTAAGACTTTAGGGCAAAGGTGTGAATGGAAGTTAGGTTAAAGTTGGGATTAGGCATCACCTGATGAGAGCTTCACAAACCCACTGGAAATAGCCACATCTCAATAGATTTATTTGCTTTCCTGTGTGTTTATGTCCTAGTATACACATACACAATAGCTTTCACACTTTGTGAAACAGTTTGTGCCAACAACAAAGGCACTGGCACATACGCATGATGTATGCATGAAATCACACACGGCTGGAACAAAATGTTTTACATGCTTTCCCTGTTCAACTTCTTTCCTGCCGAGCAGCAGTTCATCTGCCTTTTGGGATGACTGGAAGGTGATTTGATTGTGCAAGAGTTGTAAGTAAAATAACATGCAGCATGCTAAAAAAAAAAAAAAAAATTCATAACACGGGGAAATTCATGCATGCATAAGTTATGGTCTTCCTGAAGCTCATTTGTGTAACACATGACAATAAGGGACACGGTTTGCTCCTGTTGTGTGTTCTTTGATTTAGCAGTTCACTTAGCAGGTGGAAAATTGTTCCTGGGAGATTTGCAGGACTGTAGAACTGACATAATGGGGCACAAAAGCCCCACAAAAGTACAAAAGCCAAGATTACTTACAGGGATCTATACTTGGTTATTCCTGGCCCTGCGTCTCACGTTTTTCTTTGCTGTGCTAAAGCGGCCATTTGTGGTCATGGTTGGAGGTCAAAACGTGTTTTAGAATAATCAAATTTTACACAGTGAAGAGTTTATTGATAATCCTTCTCTCTCGTTGACCGGCTTCTGTTTACCAATCAGCTATATTTTGTGACCAACTTTCTGCTTTTGTAAAATTACCCTTATGAAGCCCAATGAGACAATTGTTTGTGATATTGGGCTTACTAAATAAAACTGAATTTAATTGAATTGAATTAGCATGATCAAAACTTTCCTTAACTTGGTCAATGTTTTCTGCCCTGTAGTGCATAAGAATTCCACTAGAGGGAGTAAAAGGGCTTGTGTTCATTTCAAAATGGCTGCTTCCATGAAATCTCAAATGAAATTTTGGCTGAAAAAATTAGCTGATTTTGAAAACTTTATGGTGGGGAAACATTATATGTTCCTGTTTGTATATTTTGTTATTTATATTTATGAATGACTACTTGCTGTATTGATAAATTCAAAATGTGTTGATAATTAATTATTTATTACACAGATACACCATATTAAAAAAGTCTTGGTCAATTTAAAACATTAAGGAAATAAAGAGCTTCTCAATATTTCATACGAGATCATAAGTGATACTATCTCATAAAAGAATTATGCTGCATTTTTGTGTGTGGATGTCATCAAAAGATTTAAAAACGATCTTTATCTCTAAAAATTTGAATTTTCTGTCAATTCTTTTATATAGAATACGTTCACAGCTAGTGCCACAGTGCGCGGCGGCATTTGTAATTGGCATGTCAGTACACGGCGTGGGAGGGGTGCAGAGGTTTTAAGAAAAAGCTGAAATTTTATGGCAACCGAACGATTTTTCTCTAAAAGTTGACATCAGTCAATGGCCACCCAGAGTTGCCGTTCTGACTGGACAATGTGTAAATGTCTCCGGACGGCGGCCACTCAGTAGCCCGGGGTATAAGTGAAAAGAAGGCCACTTTGCGCGCCTGACATCTACATTCATGGTCACCCCAACAATTTTCAAAAAAATTGTGCAGCGACATGAAATTTTGAAGAATCTTGAAGTTGTATTTGTGACTGTAGCATTGGTGGGCTTTAAAGGGTTAAACTTAATAATCTTTATGTTTATGTCCTCCATCATCAGAAACACAAACGTGTTGAAAACTCCAAAAACAGAACTTTTATTAGTGGGTCTTTGTGCTGGTTCTAATCTACAACCCTCGTTTATATTATCATCTTATCTAGTTGCAATAATAGCAGTATCTCTAAGACTGCTCATACGCTCTGCAGGGAAATAGGATTAGTCCACACATGGCTATCTCAGGCAAGGGTCAAAACACACACAAACACACACATGCAAACAGAGAAACCCGGGGCCAATTTGACAGAACCAACAGTGCAGATCTCAGAGTAACAGCTAAGATCTTCTTTCCTTCTCCGTTCTTGCACCGCAGTGGCTCATGCCATATCGCTCTGAAGTCAATAAATATATGCAACCATTTAACCTTTGGATGTTCACAGGCTTGCATATGAGAGATTACTGCTTTGCCCTCACTCTGCTCCGTCTCCACCTCATGTGTGAGATCCCCACTCCTCAAAGGAATAATAATAACACATGATGCAACAGTTTGTGTGGGTGGGATTCTGAGCAGAAACCATTGATTACCTCGGAGGCTAGTGCCACATTTGCACATCAAAGATATCCGAGGAAAGGAAAAATGAATCATCTGACAGCTGCTTCTAAATGTATGAACAGCAGATTGAGACAACCAAAGTCTTGACACGAGGAAAGCAGCCATGCGACCCAAAGGTTTGAAATGTTGGACCCAACGAGGAAATGTAGGAGGGTAGAGAGAATGGTAAAGGAGTTCCCTCTTGTAACTGCTGAAGGGCCCTTGAGTCACATATTTTACTGCCAAGTGCTCTGCTTCAGCTGTTAAACTGCTACAAAAACGCTCAGCCATCTGTGCCTGGCTATGAGCTGTATGCAGATTAAACACACAGATTAACTAATAGATGCATAGAATATTGTTCAGTGGAGACGAAGCTGAGACTGTTATTTGATATGAAATGACGGAACGTTTTACTCCAGCTCCTGCATTTGCTTGGAAACCTTGGATGATCGTGCAGCTCATTCAGACATCAAGACTTCCGTTCCATCAAAAACATCAAAAGACATTATGAAAAGCTTTTTAACATTCACTGCAAATGTGGGCAAAATGTTTCCGCTTGTCTTTCTTTCTCTTCTCAAAGCTGTTATACTTCTTACCTGAAGAGAATCGTTTGAAATGAGATCAAAGGTGAAGTTAATGCACCATCCAGCATTTCTTCTTTTATCCATTTCTTAGCCTTCCTTTCTTTATTTGTCCCCTCTTATTTTTAATCTGATTCCTTTTTTTTACTGGATGTTTTTCATATGGTTCTACTTTATGATTTATAATCTAAATGATCATCAGCAGCAAATGTGTTACTGAAGATAACAACCCGGCTTAGTTTTGACCTCTTCAGACTTTTAGAGATTTCCTGTTGATGTAACAAAACACGGGTGTCACGCCAGGTTTATAGAAGGTAAACCCACAAAATTGTTGTTTCTGTATGAGAACAATCATCATCTAGCGTGTTACAGCTTGAAATTCAGTTAACACGTCTTAAGTTGTAATCAAGTCTTTTCAATATAATAATAAAGAACAAAACTACCTGGAAATAAGGACTTTGCATCCAGGGACAAGGTACAGAACTGCTTTCCTTTATGCCTAATAGACATGCACCGTACAGGGGTTGACACTTGGGTTTTTGGCTTGTATGTCCACCTTAGGGGACATCGTGAAAATGGAACGTGTGATTGTCTACCGTGAGGTTCATGATTTATGTGTCAGGCAAATGTTAGTTGCACGTAGTTACAATGCATTGGTGATACTGTCGTACGGTCTCCTGATGCCACACTCTAGTTGTTTGTAGGGTGGGGGTCTTCTTCTTCTTCTTCTTTTCCTTTCGGCTTTTCCCATCAGGGGTCACCACAGCGAATCCGTTTCCTCCATCTAAGCCTGTCTTCAGCATCCTCCACTCTAACACCTGCCACCATCATGTCTTCATTCACTGCACCCATAAACCTCCCCTTTTTTGGAGTTAGGCTAATAATTACGTCATAATAACCCTAGCTGTTTTGGCTAGTTGAGTCTTTTTTCAGTTTTTTTAGGCTATTTTGATGTTTAGCTATTTTTTCAGCTACATGGTTGGTGTTTTGTTTAACCTACATTTTTTTTCTTTAGTCTTTTTTTAGGCTAATTTAGGATTCAGCTAATATTTTAGCTAGCTATCAAGACACGGATGATGTTGAGAGATCTTACTGTGAGGTTCACCATCTCTCTGTGACCCAGTTAGATGACTTGCTGTCCCGCATTAGTCCAAGGATGGAAAAAAATAAAAGTAAGAACAAAATTAGACAACGTTTTTATTGTTGTCTAAATGCAACGGAAAGTAATGATATAGTTCAGGAGAACAATCGAATTCTCCTTCATGTTTGTTTTGGACTAAATCCACTGATCCGACTGAGTGAGGGGGATCTGGTGGAGGAAAAGATGGGGGCTGAAAATCATTCGCCGGAACTTTGAACCTTTAACACCTGAGGTATATCTGTCAAAACCTAAAATGCTCTTTGACACATCATACCTCCTTAAACGATTTCCTGATCTGCAGAGAAAAGCGGTTTAGCACTGGCGAGCAACACTTTAAAGTGCCTTTTCACAGATATGCAACACATTACTTATATAAAGTAATTTTATACTGGTTTACAGCCGCTTTTCTCCGCGACAGAGCTGATTCATGTTGTTTGTGTAAGGGGGTTAGCGCAAGCTAACTACGGTCAAACACAAACACTGGTCTGGAGCTAAAACTCCAATGTAAAAGTCTTAACAGTTTTACAAATTTGAACCTTTTTGTTAATATCCTTTAATAAAGCTTTTTTCTAATCACTAACACTAAAAAAGTGGCAACAATTCTGAAATCTTGTAGAATTTCTACTTTCGGCTTGGACTGAGCAGCTTCTTCTTTTGCACTGCTGTCAGGATCAACTACTAATGTACACACCACAGTGCCCTCTAGTGGTTGTTAGAGGGAAAATGACAACATAGAAACCTTTTCACTTTTTAAAACCACATAAGCCACTCCTAAGTATAAATCGCCCCCCTGGTCAAACTATTCCAAAAATTGCAACATTTACTCTGAAAAATACAGTAAATTTCTTAATTTCAAACAGATTACGTGCACAGAGTGCACATTTATCACCAGCACTAATGAGCACAGTTTGCAGGATTTGGGGGGTTGAAGAAATTAAAAAAATGTGTACAGCATGCCTGCATCTCACTTCTTACTTACCCTGCATGCTGTGCATGTTCACTACAACCTGTCGAGATTAATATGCATGAACATTTTGAACACTACGAGCTCACCTAGTGGTCTATGATCTTAATATTTTGTTCGGGCCACATTCATGTACCTTACAGATTTGCCCATTTTAGACCGCCTGTGAGGGGCAGTTGTGACTGAGACAACTCTGGAAAGGTCTTTACCAATAAGCACTAAGAGAGGGCGCCCAAGAGCATTTGTGAAAACTAACCAATGTTAATTAATGTCTCCAAATCAGGAGAAATCACATTACCTCTCTTACGTACACTGTAAAAACTGAAACATTGGATCAATTTCCAATAGCTCAGTAATTTGCTACATTTAAATATATGTTTGTTTGTTTTTTTTTTTAAATCAAATTAAATTTTTGAGTAGAGGAACCATCAACTCAACATTTTAATTTGATGAAAACTGATTATTTTAAAAGGAAACATTTCCAGAACTTTTATTAATTGATCCGATGTTTCACTTTTTTAAGTGTAGATTGTTGAAAACTTGAGTCCTCTGTGCTACGGTGGTGTGTGCTTTGATCCTGTTCAGTGGTTTTATTTTTGTATGGGCTTTTTTGTCATTTCATGGTGTTTATAATACGGTTTGGTGCAGGATGAAAAATAAAAAAATATGCAGGATGAAAAATAAAGTAAAATACACAGTCCACCTTTGTTGTTATTGTTTGCTTGTTTGAAGGTTGCACTAAAAAGAGCTTCTACTGCAGGTAGGAGAGTGTTTTTTGCTGCAGTCTGTGTTGTTCTTGACCTGCTGCTGCAAATCCTGACTGAAGACAAAATTACATTTGCATTTTTGTAGATTTCCACTCTCACATGAAGCCTCATCATGTGAACACATTTGTGTTGAATAAAGCCACATTTCTGATGCAGGAGAAGACGTGTGCGGTTTACAGGTTTGGTCTGAATATTCTAGTATGTAAACATCTATTATGTATTTTATATAAATACACGGAGCAAAAGAAGAATTCAAGCTTTTTATTTATTTTGTCACAACCAACCAGCTGATTGAATTTACTTAAAGTTGTGCCTTTATTTCTAAATTCAGTTCAACTTATCATTTTAGAGAAGTTTGAATAAAAGTGCACTGATAGCTAAAAAATAAACATCATGGGTTCATATCTAAAATTAACAAAGTAATCTCCCTGATTAACTAATTTTATATTTAACTTATTTCATGTATTAAACTGAAAATAATCAGAAAACTGCACAGCATAATAGTATGCATTTCTGTTGCTGCAGAAAGCAGTTAAATTCTGAATATTATTCATAATGTAGCGTGCACGTTAATGTGTCCTTAGAGGGTGTGTCAGAAACGACTCCAGACTCATCTGCAACACAGAAGCAGACTTGTTTGTGAACTTTTTGTGCTTTTCTCAGTTACTGTCTTTGATGCTACTGCCTCAACAGATGGCTTGACTGCAGCATCAGCGTCTGTCATGTATCTTCTGGTTGACACCATCTGTCTTTTTCCTTCTTTTTCGACTGTTTTCAACCTTTCTTTTTAGCCATATAGAGTAAAAACTGGACAGTGTTGTTGGTGTAACAAACAAACATTGGATATGTGTCTCCATCAGTGTTTCCCACTTTAGTCTTATCTACACATTCTCACTTCCAACTCGTCATATATGGACGTATAGTTCGAGCTCCCTACGTGTTACTTCTTGTTGTTTAGAGTGTTTACAACTTGTTGTTTTTTGACATGTTAGCCATTTGTTTTTTAACAAGCTGATTGTTCCCATGAAATCATGGGTCAGAAAAACCCTCTGGACGCGGTACCGGACGCAGAACCAGTACTGGGTTAGGGTACCAATAGTTACCAGGTTAGGGTACCAGTAACTACCAGGTTAGGGTACCAGTAGGTACCGATTAGGGTACTAGTACCAGGTTAGGGTACCAGTAGCTACCAGATTAGGGTACCAGTACTGGGTTAGGGTACCAGAACCGGGTTAGGGTACCAGTAGCTACCGGATTAGGATGCCAAAAGCTACCAAGTTAGGGTACTAGTAGCTACCAGGTTAGGGTACCAGTAGCTACCAGGTTAGGGTACCAGTAGCTACCAGATTAGGATACCAAAAGCTACCAAGTTAGGGTACCAGTAGCTACCAGGTTAGGGTAAAAGTAGCTAAAAGGTTAGGTTACCAAAAGCTACCAGGTTAGGGTATCAGTAGCTACCAGGTTAGGATACCAAAAGCTACTAGATTAGGGTACTAGGTGCTACCAGGTTAGGGTACCAGTAGCTACCAGGTTAGGGTACCAGTAGCTACCAGGTTAGGGTACCAGTAGCTACAAGGTTAGGGTACCAGTTTCTACCAGGTTAGGGTAACAGTAGCTACCAGGTTAGGGTGCCAGTAGCTACTAGGTTAGGGAACCAGTAGCTACTAGGTTAGGTAACCAGTAGCTACCAGATTAGGATACCAAAAGCTACCAAGTTAGGGTAGCAGTAGCTACCGGGTTAGGGTACCAGTAGCTACCAGATTAGGATACCAAAAGCTACCAAGTTAGGGTACCAGTAGCTACCAGGTTAGGGTACAAGTAGCTACAAGGTTAGGTTACCAAACGCTACCAGGTTAGGGTACCAGTAGCTACCAGGTTAGGATACCAAAAGCTACTAGGTTAGGGTACCAGTAGCTACCAGGTTAGGATACCAAAAGCTACTAGATTAGGGTACTAGGCGCTACCAGGTTAGGGTACCAGTAGCTACTAGGTTAAGGTACCAGTGGCCACCAGGTTAGGGTACCAGTAGCTACCGGGTTAGGGTACCAGTAGCTACCGGGTTAGGGTAACAGTAGCTACTAGATTAGGGTAACAGTAGCTACCAGGTTAGGGAACCAGTAGCTACCAGGTTAGGGTACCAGTAGCTACTAGGTTAGGGAACCAGTAGCTACCAGATTAGGATACCAAAAGCTACCAAGTTAGGGTACCAGTAGCTACTAGGTTAGGGTGTCAGTAGCTACCAGGTGTTGAGCCGCCGCCCGTAACAGGGATTGACTGCCTGTTTTTAGGTTTATAGCTCCTCTCTTTGGTTCTTATTCACAAGTAAGACTCTCGTGATCCTGATATTTTTATACACGCATCAAGCCGACGTGTTTCTCCTGAATTCTTTCTACACACCGAGAGTAAATGTGTGACCCCGATTTCTTTCTACACGCATCAAGCCGACGTGTGAACTACTCTTTTATTCTTTAACCACGAGGGAGGAAAGACTCGTGCATCCCGGTTTTAACAAACACACATAGGATAGGTGTGTGAAACTGCCCTTTTATTGTTTAGCCACGAGTGGGAACAGAAACTCGTACTGTCTGCCTATTGAGGTTCACTAAATATCACTATTTAGATACGCTCAGTTAGGACTTTTAAAAAGAGCACACAAGATAAACCCATAGTAGATACCACCCAAGTACAGTATGTTTATTTATTACAGAATAAAAACCACATAAGATAACCTTTCCACAAGTTCATGACAATTTCAGGCCTAAGTTTTTTATAGGTCTATTTATTTATTTTCATTCATTTATTTATTTTTCATGTGATACACATACTCTTTGAACACAAAAGAGAAGGTATTTATTTTTATGTATGTCTCTCAGGCTCGCGGGGTCTGGGGCTTACCTGGTGTTATAAAGTTGTCTTTAGTGGCAGAGGTCAGATGCAAAAAAGAGGGAAAAAAATCTATTTGGGTATGTCAACCCGTTTATTTATGACAGAAGGCTAAATACAAACGTTATTTTTTGTCCCCTTTATCACCCGTGGGCGAACATGGAGTCTATTATCTATTTTGTACCATGACAGGTTGTGCTTTACCGTTGGAGTACGGATCAGAGTAAAACTATGTGATTTCCACCTCAGAGATGGTGATGAGACGATCTCGGGTCAAGAAGAGTGCAGGGTGTGAAGAAGAGGTCTGTAGAGTCTTTTTCCAGCAGCAAAAAGAAGAAGTCCGGGCTCCTTTCCCCCCGAAGTGGGGGGGGGGTCCTCTCCTACCGAAGTGGAGGAGAGGACCTGTCCGGTCGAAGTCTTGAGGAGAAGTCTGTAGACGGTCTTCTGCTCTGGGCTAAAGAGATGGTGTTTTTTTTCATTTTTTCATCCCCCTCTGCGCTCACCACGAAGCTCCTTCCTGTCACTGGGTCCGTTGCTGGGGCCCGTTGCTTCCTGTCCTCGTGTGGTTTTGCAGAAGCTGCAGATAGAACTTCCTGTCGTCTTGAAAGTGTCACACAAGACTTGCTCTTAGGAGCAGAAAACTGAGCAGAAACAATTTTGACAATACATAATCACATACATATATTCATGTATCATATCTATGGTCATAAATTACACTTAACACATCAAGAAACCCTACATGCATGATCTGGGGTTTCAACACAGGTTAGGGTACCAGTAGCTACTAGGTTAGGGTGTCAGTAGCTACCGGGTTAGGGTACCAGTAGATACAAGGTTAGGGTACCGGTACCCTTTGGTAAAGAAAAAAAAAAAGCTTAAACAGTAAAAAACAAAAATCCACTTTATAGACCATTCCATGATAAAACATCAACTGTTCTATGTCCTGACCTCTTGTTTCATGTCTACAGAAATGCCCTTTGGGACTTTTAGTGTTTTCATCTCTGACTTTGACCTAAAAACTGGATACTTCCAGCAAGTCTTTAACCACACACCATGTTTTTCTTTTCGTTTTTAGTAAAAAGCACAAAATTTATGCTTCAAATGAAACGAAACCCGCTAAGAACTGGCTCCAAGCTACAACAGGCTCACATTCCCACACAAGAAGCACATCTGCATTTTCATAATTTCATTGGCAATTTGATGGGTGAGTCATCGATAACCTCCTTCTGTCTATAAGGAACAAAGGCATGCACTTTGCAGCAGAGCAGACTCCAGTTAAAGAGCGTAGCTAAGATTGAAAGACTTATGGGGATTTCTCAATCAAATCAAAGTATTTTTGGAGGGAATTCAAAGAGAAAACTTGAAGGGAGGCCGATTTGTCAGTCACCAATTCTTGTAGTTGTTTCGCTTAAAAAGACAAGAAAGGTCAATAATGTTCATCATAAGTCCTTCATCTGTAAGAGACAGAATGTACAAAAGGACTCACATTTTATGATTTTTTTTTTTTTGTTTTTTGGGTACCAAAAGTTTGCCTCAATACTTTGTAACGTAACCTTGATGGGTAATAATGGAGGTCAAAGGTTTCCTGTAGGTCTTCACCACTGAAGCATCTTTTTTGGTTGATGCTTCCTTGCAGATCTTTAAGAACTGTGAGGTTTTGGGGTTGTTGCTAGGCAACATGGACTTTTAAATCCTTCCACAGTTTCTCTACTAGATTGAAGTCAGTCTGGAAATTAGCTAGAACACTCCAGAATCTTGAAGCGTTTCTTTACGTAGCCTTTCCTGATGTTTGGGAGCATTATCATGCAGGTACATTCAGTCTTGAATATTCTCCATTCATCTTTTCCTTCAGTTGTCCTCTTTGCAAGACGACTGCATAAAATCAGCCCATACCATGATGTTTCCACCCCCAAGCCTCACAGTAGGTGTGATTGTTTCCTGTAATGTATCTCAGGTCTCTGAATTTATATCAAGGAGTTCCATTTGGGTCTCATGTAATTAAAGTTATTCATCATTTAAACATCTCAATTTCCATGAATTCACGTTTTCAATTTCATTATTAAAATAAAATTAAAAAAAATAATAATTTGGAAGACAATTGAGAAGCTGTTAGTAGTTAGAAGGATTTTTTTTTTTTTTTTGCCTCCCGTTCTGTAAAAACTTTTAATATAATTGTAAACTGAAAGAGTGACTGCACAAGTAAATTAGCAGTTATTGTATTAAGAGGATGCGCTAAAAGTTACTGCTTTCCCTTTAGGGTTTAAAAGTTTTTCTCATAAGAAAAAGTTTTGAAAAGATTAATAAATAAATACTTTAAAAAATTTAGAAAACAGAAATGTGCAGAAGAGAATTGCTTTTTATTTACTTAGATTTTTTGAACGTGTGAACTCCAAATTTGACCAAACAACTATTCTTTTATTGAAGTTATTGAGAGTATAGGATTTTACAAAGAATATATTAACATATTTATTCAGTTAAAATACACAGTACAGGTTTAAATTGATAAAACACGGACTGTATTTGTACTTCTTAAATATTTTGTAACATATTTTTGTGATTTCTTCAACTGCTTGGGCTCACAATAATCTAAAGTTGGGTGGAGATCATTTGGTACATTGATATATACCCTACTGTATAATACATATCCAAGAATTTATAGATCTGTTATCTGACATCGTTAAAAGTGACTTATTGATCTTTTACCTCAGGAGGTCAGTTCAAGTGAGAGTGACGCACTTGGGTTGTGGAGTGTGACTTTGGCTGTGAATGACGAGTAATAGTATATATAAACTTATGAATGTAAAGTGGATGTAAGGCACTTATCAGACAATTCCTTTAACTTGTTCTAAGTGAGAATGGCTTTTTCTGGTTTCAACTGCATAAACTTAAAAGGATGAGAAATGTAGCCTTTTTCCGTATTTCATTTTATGTAATTTATTGGAGCTCTTAAGGTTTTAAATTAAATCTTATTTTTAAGTTTTGTCATATTATGTGGGTCAAATAAAAGTATTTATATTTTTTTTCTAACCTCTCCTTCCATCCATCAGTTTTTCGTTTGGATTTGTGTCTTATTAGCACCAGTGTTTGCTCTAATCCTACCATTTAGGGATCCTCGGAACAATAAAGCTGTCCTGAGTCAATCTCCTTGGATTAAGCAGCTCTTACTGTGGGGGAATGATTGCTCTGCTCGTGGTCGGTTTCATTGGAATATAAAATCCTGCTTTGGGAAATGGGCTTAAACTCTGTTTGCACAACTCCAGAAACATGGCTGCGCATATGCACATACATGACCTCAGTGACACGGATTCATTTTGTACAAACATGATCTCGACAGTGTGATGAGGCAAAATGCAGAGATTATCTCAGTTTTTATGGCTTATGAACACATAGCTTGACTTGCTGTGAGTGATGTGACAGACCTAAAAAAAAAAAAAAGTAGAAAAAACGATTCAGGAATCCACCTCCACATTTCAAAGTGTGATGTTGTTTCAGCAGGGGGCAGCAGACTGCAGTCGCCTTAAATGTAAAGTCTGTTTTTTTCTTTGCTGTTTGTACATTTCACTCTCCCTAACCTCTGATTTTAAATAAACTCGGACATTTTCTGCAAGAAATTCAAAGACGGAGCAGACGAATGAACCGATGGGTTGATGAAGATTGAAAAGAGAGAATGAACGGAAAGGATGATTATTCCAAGTAAAAAAAAGAAAATTATTAATTTTAAACTGCGAAATAAAACTGAGCTTAAATGTATAGAATGTTAAAGTTTTAAAATACTTGTTTTAATATATATATATATATATATATATATATGTATGTGTGTGTGTGTGTGTGTGTGTGTGTTTTTCACAAATGGGTTTTATTGTTTTTATTCTTTCAACAATGTTGCTAAACCTCAAATCAACTTTTGTTTAATATTTTTAAACATAATTGAATTTTAAAAATAAATCAAAACCTTTAAATTACAAAAATGCTATATTTCCAATTTATATTTACTCAGTAAAAAGTGAAACATTGTATCAAGTAACAAAAGCTTTTATTTGTGACATTTAAAAATATCCGTTTTTTTTTAGTAATTTAAATATTTGAGTTGAGTAAACCATCAACTCAATACTTTAATTTGATGAAAACTAATCATTTCAAATGCATTATATTAGATAACTTTTTTTAATTGATCCAATATTTCACTTTTTACAGTGAAGGTGATAGTTTCTGTAAAATAAGAATTTTTTTGAACATTTCTTTACTGTTGTGGACACAATCTCATCCATATGTGATAAATATATGTAGGAATTAAAATCAAACGTGTGTAATATTGTTTTTTTACTATTTGATTATCTGCAGCGTGCAATGAAGTGAAGGTTTAACGCTGATGAAGTCCTCTAACTTCAGCAGACCAGCATTGAGGATCAGTTTCTTCTGATTTGTGATATAAATGTGAGTTTTTTTTTTACCTTAAGACCACGTTTGCCATCAAATCTTTGAGTAAAATCCTGTTGTTAGTTAACCTTAAAGCATCATAGATGTCCTCAGTGACCCCTAAATAACACACCTACTATAAAACCTTTACCGGTAATGCAATCAGTATGAACCAGCTGATTCTGATGCATTTTCATCTCGGCTTAGCACTGTTGTGGAACACATTACTGGTGTAAAGTGTAGATTGCGTAAAGACTTCCCTACTGTAAAATGTTGCACATTTGTGCCACTTTTCTACATTTGAGAATCCATAAACGGTGGTCAAAAGAATGTAAACACCAGATTTGTGACGTTTGCTTCTTTCTGGATCCAACACAAAATTAGCTTTTCATGCAGGTTAAGTAAAGTATTGCATGAAACAGTCTAAGTTTGTGCATTGTGATAGCAGTCGGTAGAGTTTCTCGTTTGAGTTGGAGTTTCTCCGGGAGCTGTGTGCATGCTTTCCTTGTGCCTGCGTGGGTTTTCCCAGTGGATGTCGTGGCTTTCTCCCACATTCTAAAGACATGCTGGAGATAAGTGAGCCTTTATTGCCATTGTGTTGAAAATACAATGAAATTGCATGTTAGGCTGATTGGTGATTGTTAACTGACCCTGACTGAGAATTGCTGTTTTTCTCCCCCACAAACTCAACACAGCATCACATGAATGTTTATTCCTTTACCAGAGAAAATTAACAGTTTTAAGAGGATTTATTCTGAAAAAAATAAAAGCAGATACGACAGCTTCCTCCATACAGGAAGAATATTGTAGTTTAACACAAGTCTTAATAAGTTTCACATAGAAATGAATTATATTTATTAAACTAGGGAATAAAATCAATTGTTTCTACATTCTTTATTTTTAGATCCAATTTTGAAGTACACATAGATACATTTTTGGGAGTGTTTTTCTTTTGTCTAATAAAATAAATGAAATAAACCCTTAAAAGTCCATGTTTTTAACCGATCGTTGACCTATTGGGGTTTCGGGGCTACTAGAGTCAACAGTTCACTGGTCTGTTGATTGATTTTCTTCTTGCAAATTATAACCGAGAGAAAAACTCTGCATTTTTGTTTAGCTTTACTCTCAGATCTGAAATCCTAGCTTCTTTTTTAGGTTTTCAAAGCTGAACCCTTCCCTCTTTATTTTTTGTCTGGTAGTTTTTATGTTTGTTTCCCTTTTGTTGTTTCTGCATTTCATCAAGTTTTTGCTGGAAAACTGCAGTTTCAGACTCTGAATCTGAACATTCAAGTCTTTGATTTTCTTATGAAGAACCTCAGATTGTTATCTCAGCATCAGACTTTTCCTTTTTGACACTTATTGGTTATTTCTTTTTTTTTTTTTTTTTAAGACAAGCTTTTTATTTGTTTTCTTAAAAAATACCATCAAAAACTAGACAGGTATCAACTTTAATTGACAATGTTTTTGATTGATTGATCTGGTTTATTTCAAGCATAAAAATACATTAAAAATACAAAAGCATTCTTTCTAAAATCACAGACTTTTACTGTGCTTGCTGCTGTTAACCCTTGTGGGTATGTTCCTGTTGGGAGTGGGGTCATCTGGACCCCTCAAGAACTTTGTTTTCAATTATTTTCTATTTTAACTGGTGTCTGTGGCAGACATGAAATCTTGTCCACCTTTGTAATGGGATGGATAACGGGTCAATGTAAGGCTTGGGTCATCTGGACCCCATAAGGTAGCACAGGGGTTATAGGTAAGACGCAGAATTTGCGGCTCCTCTGGTCATGTAATTGATGGAGCAGTTCAGAATGCTGTAAGCTTGGGGATGTTGAAGCACAAAACACTGGAGTAACTCTCATAATTACCAAAAATATTCAGGAAAAACACACCAACTTCCATTTTCTCATTTATTCATTAGTAATCAGCGCTTTTATGGAGTAGTCGATGCCACAATTGGTGATGTACAGGCACTGTTGGGAGTAATACGTTACTTTTTGTCAATAACAGAACAACGCCATGAATTACGGTTCACGTTTTGTTAATTAAATTACAATTACTAGACAATAAAACCCTAATTACTTCATTTTTCAGGTTTTGGTGTAATAAAACCATTATAAGCAACTAATAGAACACATTTATTTGTGTAAACAGTAGGCTAGGAAATTTTCTCTTGGTTAAATGAAATGAAAAGGTGATTCTTTAAATATTCAGATCAATACTGTACAGTAGTTTACTTTATGACGCAGATGTGCCTCAAAACCATCAGTATATGCCTCCTCCTTCATCAAATAAGTGCGAGCGAGCATCTTTTTCCAGAAGAGACTGGTTTCATCCATAACAGGGGTCTCAAACTGGCGGCCCATTTCTGGCCCCAAGTCGATATTTTGCACCCCTTGGCTTAATATAAAAGTTCTGGTCATCATAGAAGTCCTTAGCAACAGTTGCTAGCATCGTTAGCTCCTGTTGTTTCACAGGAGACGCAGAAGATGTTGCTTAGCCGTACATAGACATGAACAAATGTTCAATAAACTTGTTCAGTAGACATTGACAATGAATCAAAGATATAAAAAGTGGATACAAAAACATATTTTTGGCACAAATTGAACCCCATACAGCCCAGACTCTGCCTTCAGAGGCCCCAAGGTAAATTGAGTTTGAGAACCCTGATCTAAAATTAACTCTTGCTGCAGAGGATAATTATCCTCCGCAATTATCTTCTTCAGAATATCAGGATTTGTTTTTTTTTTTTTTTGCTGCTGCTTCTGAGTCAGCTGATGCCGTTGTCGATGGGTGCTGAGGTGTATCTCCACTCCAGAAGCGGAGATACACCTCAGCATCCAATCACCAACTTCAGATGCAAAAAAAAAATCATACAAGCATTTTAATTTGTAAGAGTTTTTGTGACAAACCGGAAGAGTCACGTAACTGAAAAAAGAAAATCTGCAACTACGTGAAACCGCAAAGGAACACTGTATTTCCATTTTTTTTAAATAAAGGTGAAAATATTTCAAATAATTTAAATTCCTGGAAATAAATTGCTTTCATGTTATCAATGAGCAACCTGTCCAAGCACTTGGCAAGGTTTCTCACCAAGCGTGCGGTGAAAGATGGCCGTAACCACATTAATGTACTTTTCACACTAAAGTCTGAATCCTGATAAAGCTAGGTTATGTCTTTAACATTGTCATGCTCAATGCTTTAAAAAGGAAGTTGAAAGAAAGATAACATTGATTGTGCAAGTTGTATCCCTTAAGAATGTCTCTGTAAGTAAAGGAATGAGTACTTTGTGAAATAAGTAATGAGTAATTTAATTACAACTCAGTATCTAAAGTAACTATTTCAAAGTAATGTATCCAACACTGTATCCAGGAATCTACAGTGTATTTTTGTATTAATACTTCACAGATTCTGGTTTGGAGTTACTTCAGCAGCACCAGAGAAGTTATGCTGCTCAGTCAGACAAAATCTTCTTTTCTTGAAGTCATTTGCATCTTTTCAAGAACTAGAGTAACCACCGTAAATAAGAAAATCCTCAACCACAGTATATCCCTCAGCTAAATGACTTTCTGAACATGACAAGCCTCAGTCTGAACTGCTTTCTCCACTGAAGGAACAGGTGTGGGATTGAAATAGAAAATCTCTGAATGGACACCTGGACAAAATCCCCTGAAGTGTGGATCTGAAGTCCTTTGCTGCTTTTGCAGAACTCGGATCCATGACACAGAGAAAAGCCTTCTAAGAACACAAAGCATGTTAGAAGAAATCAAACGCTGCGAGTCGTAAATTGCACCGAGTGGTTACACAAGAGTACAGCTACTAAGTGGCTGTTGAAACGAGGCGGAGAAAATCAAACGGTTTTGGATCAAAAGACAAAATATAATTTTTCCTCCGTCTCAAACGTCTGTAAGTATGTGTAGGTCCGTGCACACGGAGGAAACGGTGTGGGCTGCAAACACTCCGGGCAATTCCGTCTTTTAGAAAAAAAAAAAGAAAGTTATTTGTGTGTGTAAGACAGTGTGAGTGTGGAAGAGAGGAACTGAGTGTGGGTGTTTGCAGGGCTTTGTGAGCGGGGGTGTGTGAGTGGGTGTGTGTTGCGGGGGTGCGAGCAGGTCTTTTCTAAATGAGGGGGAGACTGAGAGATCAAGAGAGAATCGGGCTCAGAGAGAGCCATCTCCTGAGTTTCCAATATCCATCTTTTTCCCTCGACTTCTTTCTTCTTTTCTTTCATCCCTCGCCGCGTCTTCTCTTCCTCCTTGCACGGCAGAACATTTATTTATGCTGCAAACCCTTCTGTTTAAATCTTGTTTGAGAATTGTATATACAAATGAAAACCTGTATGGTCAAAGCAATTAAGCTGCAGCTGAGCTCCATAGAAATAAAGTGGAAAAGGTCATTTTATGCCACAATAAAAACTGGAAAAATTGCTCCTAGATTATAAATGAAAACGAGGAGATTGCATCACTTTTTTGTGTTGTTTTTTGCTATAAAGTATGTTTTTTTTTTAATTACTATTAAATTATATCCTCTAAAATCTTTTGTTCATACACCTAAATCAGTTCTGGTTTTGCACTGTGATCATACTTTTTAGAACCCAAAATAATAATTGAAAAACACACTGAAAATCCAGCATCTGTGGGACAGGGTCAAACTGACCCCCTTGTTTCTAGGCTCCAGAATACACATATCCCCATTTACTTTGAAAATGTTGACAGTATTTAAGGTTCTTGTAACTTTTAGAAATTAAAAATACCCTGAATTTTTTAAAGATTTACGTATTTTGTCACTGCAAGTGCTGAACAACGATGGGTAAAGAATAATAATAATAAAAAATCTTGTCTACACTTTTGCAAGCTTTAAAAGTTCATGGTTGCGATTGATGTTTATTTATTTATTTATTTTTAACTAAGTTAATTGTGTTCCCTGCATCTAAGCTGCTACTGATTCCAAAATTGACAACTATCTGGTCATCTTATTCCAGTTTATTCTGTAATTTAGATGCTTTTGATTTTGATTAATTCTGTGCTTTTGCGTCACTTCAACCGTTTACGCAATTACGATAATTCCAACAGATTCTGAGCCAAAGAAAAGCATCTTAACACCAGTATGATGTTGTAAATCTGTTGAATCGGTTAGATTTACATTAGTTGCTTGCTTGAATCTGTGTTGAGTATAAATAACTGATTAAAACATAGGAACTGGATAATGATAGTTAAGAGATCAATCTTTTTAACTTCTTTTGACAATCTTAATATTCACTAGTTTCATTGTGTCATGAATTATATTCAAAATATCAAATATGTTTGTGATTAAAAGTAATTATTGAATTGTTTGAACAACTACAATTATTGTATGTAGATGTATGAGGATTATCCAATCAATTTTTGTGATGTGTAATATGCACTACTGTGTAGATAAATATTTCTGTTATTTGTCTTACTTTCGTATTATTTCTGCATTGATTGCTTAAAAAAAACCTTTCCAATGGAATCCAATGTGCTAACATACAACAATTCATAAAAATGGTTCTATTTTTCTGTTCAATCAATTAGAAATAGTAGAGTAGTAATAGTAGTAGTTTAGGTTGCATTTTTGAAAAGTTTTATACACTGAGAAATCTGTGGTTAAAAATAACCAAAGTTGGGGGTATTTTTAACCCAACTCCAAGGTTAAAAAAGGACAAACCACAAGTTAGGGTAAAATGAAACCACTACAGACCCAAAAAGTCGTTTTGTTCGAAAAAAGTACCTGTAACACAAAAATTGCTTTAAAGAAAAAATACCCCAAGAGTGGATATTTAACTGTAGAAATCATGGCTGATATTTTTCAGAAGTGAGGATGTTGTGTTGCAATATCTGTCAATATCAAACAGAAAGTGAATAAAGTCGTATCTCTGAGAGTAAAAAACATCGGCTCTGTCAGTTACTTCTCTCCGTCTCCTTCAGTACTCCCACAAATTCCAACGAGACACAATTATTGTTCGACCAAATACTCCTGCCACCAAGAATAAAAGTGGAGGAAACATCAGTCGGTTGGCTTTGTTTTGTTCTGGCACGTCCTCCAGACAGCAGAAGAACACATTTAGAGGATGTTTCTAAAAGTAAAAATTATGTAAGGTAAATCTGGAATGTCTTACTTGAGAGTCCTGATGTGTAAATGGCTCTTAAAGTTTTTAAAAGCTTCTCTCATTCCTCTCAGTTTCCTTCATTTCAAAAAGCATCAGTGGCCCACACAGGGCTTGTTCTTCCTTGTTCTTTTTCTCACTTGCAATCAAAGCCGGAGAGTCCACGTGGGTTTCAGCGCCGCAGGCAAAGAGCAGCAGCAGCTGACACGTCTCAAATTGAAAGGATTCTGATTGTATTGTTAGATCTTATAAGGTTACACGATTCATTCGCTGATGTTTTTCTGATACAGGAAAGAACAAAGCGAATGATTAGACAGAGCCATCGCAATTATCTCATTATGCTAAATGCTGCAAGCTGTTTGAAAACTGAAGTTATTTTAGGCCAGTCAATTAGCAATAATATAAGAGAACTTTCATTTGATATCACATATTGGTGTCACAATATATGTAATATTGAATTTTTATTTTTTTCATTAATGTAGTAATAATTGTAAGACTCAATCTTCTGGGTCTATATCATCTTTGGATATTTTAACTAAAACAGCTCAACAGTACATTGATTCTTCATGACTTTCATACATGTCATGTCTTAAAAGTGATTGGTGCATTTAAAGTTGCCTCCAATTCCTCTGATGGTCAGTTTCTGTTTTCAATTAAAGGTTATGTCATTTTTTAAATTAGAAAATCCTGGTTTAGGATACACACGTGAGAGCTTCATCGTCACCATTGATAATCTCTTACACATTGAGTATTTGAAAACAGATCCTTATGTGGGTTGGGGAAGTTTGCCCCGCCCAGTTTATCAACATTCCAAAATTGGGCATAATAAAGCTCTAATTGAAGCTGTGTTGGGTCTACTCCTCTACCAATCAAAAATAACCTCTTAAAAATGTGTAAACTCTAGCCTTAGGATTCTGATGTGAATCACATCAGAGTCACTTGTTGCATTTTCATTAGAAATATGTGCAAAACTATCCCAATTCTAGAAATGTCAAAAAACACAACACCTTTTCCATTAAATCATAATTATGTAAATAAACAACTCAAAAGGCATGGCGACTGACATGAACAATACTTTGATTTACAGCAGATACGTTCAAATTTCTCCCACAGCACTGGCGCTCATCATCATTGTTGGGGTTGCTCTGCACTGAACCCTCCAGCCAGGATGAAGAACGCAGAAGAAATGAGTAGAAGCAATTACCAGGATGCAGAAATCGTTAGAGCTCTTAGATTCTGACATTTATTTTGGACTCACACAGGCCAGCACACAGCATGGAGTTCTCTATCTGTCTAAACAATTCTCAGCCCTTTTTATTTCCTGGGACCTTCCATCTCCCTGTATTGGGAGGGGATTTAGCACTTTCCCAGGTAAACTAATTGGTTAAACAATCAACATAAATAAAAAATTACCATGGTTTTAACAAAAAACAAAACTACATACAATACCTAGAAAAAAATAGCAAAACACAAGGCAAGTCTATGATTCTGCTCTTCCTATCAAAGGAGACGTTGGCGTCTTATTCAGACTATGGAGTGACAAGCTACATGGGAACGGCTACGGATAAAGAAATTTTGGGAATTTGTCGTTGGTGATTTTACAGAGGAACTGTGGATTCAATAATTCTGCATGACACGCTCAACTTCCGATGAGCTCTTGTGGCGTGCTATCTGGTTGTTGGTCACATGAGTCATTTAATCTGAAAATATTGTTTCCATTTCAGTTCTGCAAAATAAAAAAAACCACCTCCTCCAAGCACAAAAACTTTTTTTTTTTTTTTTTGATAAATGCAAATATTTTCAAAATTGTCAGATTTCCTCAGGCAAATTTAAAATTTACACAATTTTCATAGTCAATGGAGACCCAGCTATTGCCTGCAAACACCTTCTGGTGCTCTTTGGTGGAACTGCAACATCTGTGTGAAATTTGGGAGTAAAAGGGGGGATTTGAAAACAAATCTATTTTGAGAGACCTCCAATAAATCTCTTGTCATCACTGATCATTTCACAGCAGTAACTATTTCAGAAGAAAAACACAGTTTGATAAACATATTATTAAATTTAGTGCGAAGTGCACTCGTTAACCATAGTGTTCTGGTTGACCTACAGGAACTGAGAAAGTTACAGATCTGTTTAATGGAATACCGTTTCATAATGACCACATCACACTTGCTCATGGGAGCAGAGAACTCACATCTCTCTGAACTTCCCTCACGTCGAGCTTCTTTCAGACGAGTCTGTGGAAATGAAAAAGTACTGGACAATCAATCAAATAAAGAAGAGAAAAGGGCTGAAGTCAAATCTCTCTAAGCTGCAGGAGCCGTGAGAGCTGATGAAATTGATTTTTTTTTCAATGCCTCCTTAAATTAATCTATGGCAGCTTGAATAGAAGAAAATTTTTACAAAAAAACCAATGACATCTGCAACCTAAAATGGAATATTTAAAAAGTATAAAACTGCTTATAATAAGTGAAATGTTGCTCTGTATATTTGTTCGCATCCAGTTGATAAAGATTTCAAAATCTTTGTCGTTGTATTTTCTTCTTGTTATGCATTGTATGCCAAAGTGGTTAGCTATCATAGATATTGGTGAAGTACACATACAATTGACCAAATTAATCAAAAAATTATAAGAAAATTGAAATATTTATGTTTCATTCAATAGTATAGGAGTTTGAAAAGGAACAGTACAATGACTTTTACATTACATACGCGATTCATTCCAGCAGTGCAATAATCAAGAGAGTCGTTTGTTATGCAAAACACCATTTACCATTGATTGTTATGGAAAATACTTCTACATCAGAGCAACGGATCAAAGGAAGTTAGGATAAATCAAAGTCGGAGTTCAGATACGGAGAAGATAAAAATGAGGAGAAAAAAAAAATTGCATCAAAACCGATCTCTTTTTAGGACAGTTTTAGTTGTCACAATCATTGACTATGTAATTGCATAAGCTTTGCCATGATAAATTTGATTACTAGAAAAACATCAATTTTGATATAAACTTGATTTTTGGAAAAACATATTTTGGGCTTGAAGAGGGGGGATTTTTGAGGCGTATCGAAATTTACATATTTTGGAAAACTGCAATTGAAACTATTTTTTCTTAATTAAATTAGTCATGTGACTATCAACGAGATACCGCCAAGAGATCCCATAGGATCACACAGCTCATCAAAAGTTGCGCATGTCATGCAGAAAGTGTTGGATTCACAGCTCCTCTGTAAAATCACCAACCAAGATTTCGCAAAATCAGGAGGAAGAAAGCAAACGAGTAAGTGATCAGATTTAGTTGTGTTACGTCCCCAATGGGCAAACTGGCCCAGAATCTAGGGGATATCTATCCGAGGGGACAATAACATTAAAGATTGACACCAACATAAAAGGAACACAGTTTATTTAAATAAACGGAAAACCTGTGTCCTGAAATGAAGCAAGAAGTTTGGTGGTTAAGGTTAAAAA
>NC_050521.1:24170190-24189808 GCF_002922805.2 Oryzias melastigma | reverse complement strand
TGCCAATCAAGGCAGATTGGCCACACCTGCCAGGTGAGCCGAAGGGAACTGGATGGGAAAGCCAGGCTGCAGCAGCAGGATGTAACAGTTGTTTTCTTAGAATGAAAACCATCAACTTCGGAGCTCAGAGACCCACCCAGGCAGCATCAACAGCCTCACACAGTATGTGCTTCTCTAAAACACAAGCTCATATGGGGGGGGGGTGCTCACAATCTATTGGTTGACATAAAAAAATCACTTTCTCGTGGTTTTGATCAGGGAAAACACTGAAATGACGATATCAGTTGAAATGAACTTAATACTGAAATTAAATAGTTGTGTGAGATTAAATTAGCTTTGCAAAACATTATGAAATGATTATATGAGAAGCTGGGGCCTTCTGGATTTTAAAACTCCACGGTTAGCAGAGATGTTAGGAGTGGTTGTTGGCAAGAAGTTTCTTTGGTGCAAAAATTTGCTATAATTTCTAATTATCCAAGAAATCTGATTTCAGGCGATTCCTTAAGGGTCTGTGTTAGTTTGACAGTAGAGACGAGAACTTCCTGAACATTTATGGCTCTGACAGCTCTGCAGATCAACCTTCTCAAGCCTTCTGGTAAGTGACAAGGTCAACATATGGATATTCTTTTATCTGATCATTTCATTTGAAACCAATCATGCATTAAACATAAATTATTCCCAAAACGCCGTATTTGACGAGCGTTTCAACATATTGTTGTGTTAAGTGTATTAAAAAACCCCGTCTGTTTATGTCAAGTTGTCATTTTCACAGCTTGATACAAACAGAAATGTGTTTTCCAAAGACCTTAAAGAGTTAACAGCAGCACAGCAACCTGCTTTGCTGTCATAAAACATTATGTGCTGAGAGTGGGGCTGTTTCTAAACCGAGACAAGTCGACAATTTCAATTAAACCTTAAGCCTGCATTCATAAATTCTACAAACTGTTAGCTGCTTGCAAAAAAAAACAACAAAACAGACCATTAATCTGCACATGTACATCCCCAGGCTCTTCATTATAAATGCAAAAGAGGAGTAAAAAGAAGCAATTCTGTGCTGTTATTTTTACATGGGATTAATATTCACATGTATATGAGCAAAGAGGGTGTGAATTCTACACATTTCAGCACATGTATGATATATATGATTCTGACCTACAGCACGGTTGCTGCAGGCTAAATTATTAGAGTAGCTGCTGCATGTGAGCTTACATTCATGTTACATGTCAGGCATTTTTTCTTTGAAGATTTTTTTTTTTTTTATCCCCTTTCCAATTTATAGTTAAGTTTTGAAGTGACTTTGCTTTGGTCACCAACTATGCCTATCATCAAACCCTAATTCAGACCAACTTTAATCCCCATTGGAGCCCCAAAGTGAAACACGTCTTTATGGATTTGTCTTAATCTGATGATGAGTCTAGACTTTGGCCGCTGCGAGTTTTCAGGACTTTGAAGCCACAGGAAGGGAGGATGGCAGATAGAAGATTATGGATGTTTCTTTTTTTTCTTAAGCTCATGCTTTGAAAACCTTGAGGTAAAGCATATGATGGCAATAAGTCAAACTTTGCACAAATAGAGGAATACAGTGAAACTAAAAGAGTAACTTTTACATGAATTGTTGTAGAATGATGAATAACATCAAGGACATTTAATTTTTTTCCTGACGTCTGCACTTAAATGTTTTATTTTTATTATTATTTTTAAAGCATTAAAAATGTGGTCAATATCTATGAAGTATCCATGTATAACTGTAAAGGAAGCCACAATGATGATTATGCAGTTTTTAGCAAAAATCAAAAAGTCTGTTTTATTGAGACATACTTTCTGCAGAGCGGCAGGATCTCAGAATTTTACTTTTGGGTTTTTTGCAAGACTGTTGCCGCTGAAGTTAGCTTTGCTAATTTCTCAGTATGCCTTTGTTACACTTTTGTTAGCTTATACAGTAGCAAAGACAAGCTAACATGTCCTCCATTATAGGAAAAATGCCACAAGAAAATGTTAAAAACACCAAAAACATTATTTTCATTGTGGGTCTTTAAAGACTCTCTAAAGACCCACTCTGATCATCTTTAGATCTATTTTAAGAGTGTCCCCACTGGTCTTTTAAACATGATTATGCCCTTTTTAGCAAAGAAAAAAAAAACTTGTTTCCTTTGTCCCATGAATTACACCCCTACCCTTCCCACCCTAGTTATACTATATGCTACATAGTTACAGCCTCAACCTTACAATGCCAGCGCAATAATCAGCAATATTAGAGCCATCTTGCCGTACAGTTTTGATCCAGATTCCAGCTCAGACGAGGAAAACAAAGCCATACATGGAATCTATTTTTGATACATAAATGATTTGGAATAGAGCGGAGCAGGGACCTTTGGCCCACCCAGTGTATTTTCTACCTCCCAATTACAATCTTTATTAAACAGCATTTCATCATTTACTCCTGATTTACCATGATTTCAATAAAAGAATACTTAAAATGCAGTTTTAAGCTTAATTTGCTGTGAACATTTCCTTCATCATCAGAAAAATACAATAACAGCATGTTAAAAACACCAAAATATTTTTCATCAAAATGGGTCATTATATAATATGTTCTTTATGCAAAGCAAGCAACTTTTGTATCCAAGCTTGATGGTTGTTAATACTTAATACATAAATCCATTAATTTCATCTTTTACTGTTGTTCTGTTTTGTATGTTGAATTTTTTTTTTTTTCATCCTGTGACCTTCTCCACTCAGTTTGTCACCTCTGCACTGAGCACTTCTTTGCATGTTTAACATCATTCAGAAGACTTAATAAATATGAAAAACCCAAAGAAACTAGAAAATGGATGACACAGTGAAGTGAGCTGAAAGCGCAAGTCACCAAACTGGATGGCTGAGCAAGCAGTAAAAAAAGAATGTGTGCTGGATTCAGGGACTGAGTTAATGTTGGCAGTGAGTGTAAGAGTGTGGCACCTGGACATGCTGACGGTGTCATAAGACTCCAGCTGGGAGGGGGGGTAAGTGACTTACTGTATCTGAATATTCAGTAACTCAGATCATGCTGGAAAGAAATGGTGTTTATCTTAGAGCTATGTGTGAAGAAGGTCAACACTTCATAGTAATCCAACACTAAATGATTTTTAATAAATTATGTCTTTAACCTTGATGTTTTTCCAACAAAATTGTACTACTAAAGAGCTAGGAGCATAGTTTGCTAAACTTAAAAGTGAACACAACAGTCGTCATGCTTTTATTGTTTTGGCCATTTAATATATCTTAGGTGGAGTTGTTTTTGTGCCTTAAGGGTCTTTGTGTGCTGAGACAATCTGGATTTCACCAGTTTTACCAACGTACATAGCTTTTTTTTTTTTTGGAAACTACAGCCAAGAATTTTGACAAAAACTGAGCTTTTACTCTTTTATTTTTTATTTTTGTTGCTTCTGTCTTGAAAAAGTACAAATGGACCTGGCTGTAGACATCAACATCCAGAACCAGAAGTTCCCCATTAAAACCAGAAGAACCCCCATATCACTCAAAAAATACATTGATTAATTCATTTAAAAAAAGACTAGGTTAGACAGGTTAGACATCTTCAAAAAGCCTTTTTTTTCTTATACTTTGTTGTGTCTTCTAACCTGACTGTTGCTGTTGAAGCCACATTAAGCAACACAAAACCTTTCTTAATGTCTGTGACAGATAAAAACACACTAGAATAGCTCACTGATTGATTTATTGATCTCTGATCAAAAGATCGCATGTTTGGTTCCTGTCCTGTGTTGAAGTACCTGGATGAGGCATTGAACCCCACATTGCTCCTGGTTACACCATGTAAGGCAGCACAGTGTGAATGTGTGTTTGAATGGGAATGTGACTGTCAATCACTTTGGGCCTTTAAGGTAGAAAAGTGTCAGAGTATTCACCATTTAATATCTTGAATGTCTTGGCTATGTCTTGGACACTTGGTTGACAGAAGGGCAAAACTTTCAACCACCCTCTGCTTGGTGGTGAGTTAGATTTAGTGGTCTAGCTGGAGGATGAAGAGACTCAATTGGTCCAAACGTATTGTGAGAGTCTGTTGGGAATGTCTGGCTGAGCCCACTGTCAGTAGGTGATATGAATTCCTCTGTTTGTAAGGACTTTAACCAGGCAGCAGGGGAGGCTGGAATCAATAAGTTCCAGTGGACGATGTTTTCTACCTCCATTAGTAATGCTATTCAAAACTGTGGCCATTAGGTCTATGGTGCTGTTGAGAAGAAATTAACTTGAAACAAGAATGAAGCTGGAATCTGACTTCTGACCAAAGAGTCTGTTTATTCAAGAATCAGAATATCTTCTCAAAATTCCAAACACAATCAATTCAGGCCAGAAAGGCAAGCCACGATTCTCCGTTCCCTACAACTTTTGTAGACTAGAGAATGTGACACTTAGCACATTGCTCAACTCTAATAATGATAAATGCATGTTTTCCTGGTATACCATATTGGGGAATCTCGGTGGGAGCTTTATTTACTCACTGGGACCAAGAGATATCCTCAAGCTAAAGGAGTCTAAGGAGGCTTGCTGGCTTGTTGGACTCCCGAAGGAGTCCCATGATGCTCTGGAGGAAGTGTGATGGGAATATGGGGTTTGGAGCCCCCAACCAAAGGCTGTCAAGTCTTTGCACTACTAGATCAGGAGGTTGGTTCACATTGGTGGCAGGAAGTTGAGCATGTTGGATTCTGATGGGCAATTTGCCCTTCCTGCGTAAGTGGAGAGCTCCTGGACCAAATGCATAAGTTTAAGTTTCTTGGAGGGAACGTGAGATTGAGACGCCACTCGGTCCTTGCAGTGATGAAGTTGTTCTATCGGTCTGTTGTTTGAGCCCAAAGGCAAAACTCTTCATTATCTATGATCCTACCCTCATCTATGGTCATGATGACTATAAAGGTAACGGTGAGACATGGAAAGAGGCCAGGTAGGGTGACTCAGCCATGTCTTCCTGATGGCTCCTGGACTCCTCCCTAGGAGAGTATTCCTTGCATGACCCACTGGAAGATGGCCCCAAGGAAGATTCAGGACACGCTGGAGGGACTCTACCTTATGGCTGCCTGGAGGCACCCTGAAATTCCACCGGCAGACTGGTGGAAATCTCTCTGAAGAGAGAGGTCTGCTTCGGCTGCTGCCCCTGTGACCCATATGGATAAGTGGGAAAAGATGGATTATCTTAAATGTTCTCACTGTTACTTATTTTCTACAGAATAACATTTTCTACAAACAAGCTCAGCCTGCTGCTCTTTTGTAAGCAAAATAATCACTTTCTTTGTCAAAGAAGATTTTCCACAAAGAACCACCATGTGGCTGTTGAGATAGTAAACCAATCTTTTAACAACTGCATAAAGGTTAGCTCCCGATTGTACAATGAAGTAGCAAGTTATTGCTTTAAGCTGGACTCATAAAGAATAAACAACCAACAATAAAAATACAGTATTTTGACCTTTTCTCTGGAAGAGATATGGTGCAAATCTGACGGTGAAACAATCTTCAGCAGTACAAATGATGGAAGAGAAAATGTGAAAAGCACTCATACAGACGAGGGATGAGGGAAAAATCTGTTGATCTATGAAGGCTATCTGGTCTAATGAAATCAGCCATGCAGGACAGGTGAGTCAGAGCAGAGTCAGGGTTACCGCAAAGACACAAGGACTCGCACGTGCACACACATACATGCACAGAGGGAGATAAGGGCATTTTCTAAATCCTATCCCAATGTACTTGCACATTCTTCAAATACGGAGCATGCTCCCTAAATGGATTAAAGTGGTTTGGAGGAAGTGTGTGTGTCTGTGTGAGACCCTTTAGCTCAGTTAGATTGACTGAGATCGCTATCTCTTACTCCTCTGGCATCTCAGAATAATCACCTATCTGGATACACACTCATACACAACACCCGCTTGCACATGACCTCCTGCCTGCACGATGACAAGGACAAAAGCGAGAAAGTGCGGCAAGGGAGGGAATTTAGGAGAGAACTTTCCAAACACACACGCTTGTAAAATAATATTTGACACCAAGCATTTTGTGTCATCAGATTATGCATTTAGGTGTGTTTGTGTCTTCCTGTATTTGACCTGCGATGTTTGTCGAGCCGTGTGTGGTTCTGTCTACATGCGAGTGTGCTGATAGCGCAGTAATGGGTTTTAGCACAGCGCTGTAGAGGGTTTTCAAATGGAGTCAGAGAGAATCAGGGAGGACGGGACAGACTGCTGATGTCAACACAGAGAGATGAGATAAAGTCCGTTTAGAGGAAAGGGAGAGGGGGTGGTATCAGCGCAGTACTGGACACACAGAAGAGGCTGCTGATGAAGAAGATAAGCCTGAACTCTGGACGTCGGATTCCCAGCACCAAGACAAGCATGTAGACCTACTGACAGAGTTCCCTCAATGTTCATGAACATTCTCATACTCCTTTCATCCTGACACTTATTAATTGTTGTAATACCCTTATTTATATGCAAGATTTTAATGCCACTTAGATCACTGTCTTTCTATCACTTATTTCCTCCGCACTTCTTTTTTGTAAGTGCATTAAATATCTTCCCAAATCTGCCAAATACTACAACAAAATAAATACTTTTCAGCATGAAAAATTCCCTTAAGTAATTAGCTACATTGCCCTGTGCATAGTCCAGAAGACATATTAAAATACAGTCATTATGATTCAACACTTAATGTTTATGATTCAACTTTTAATGTTTACAGTTAATAAAACTGTCATTAAGGCTAATCAGTTTGCTGGATCACAGATCTGATCTCCATTGGTGGGTCATTTTGGCTCCCAACTCTTTTAAGCTGAGCCAAGTGTGTCCCTCATGGAGTTTGTTAAATTGACTCTACAGAGCTCGCCAAGTGTGTGCGTTTGAGTCCGAGCGAAGCTTTGAGCAAAATGTTCACACTGTGTGCTGTTAATACACTACAAGTGCATTTAACTATATTTTTGCTTGGATCAATATGAACTAAAAGGTCAGCTATTGGCTGCAGTCCCTTCAAGGGGTTTTGGGCAGATTAGCCGTTTTGGTGTCACTCCAAAAAAAAAAAAAAAAAGTAATGTGTCAGATAAGATGATGTCTGATCTAACACCTTAAGGAAGCACATTTGAGGAAATGACTTGGAAATCCAACAGCTATGCAGTTCACAAAGCCATAGGTGACTGAACAAAGTGCTTCTGACAGCAGAAAGACCGTTATGCCGCTGAAAATCACCGCGTATGCCAACCAGTATTTGACAGATGGCAACAGAAAAGGAAAGCCATGTTTAAAATCCACTTTAATGAGCTCACATTTTTTACAGTTTTGCACTTCATTACAGCCTGTCTTCTTGTGAAATCCGCCCGGTAACCCAGTTAAAACTGACAGCATCCAGAAACTCAGGTGCAAGAATTTATTATAGATATTTAACTAATCAATTGATGATTGTTCATTGAAGTTAATCTCTACGGTTTTCAAATGGTTTAGATGGATTACAAAACAAAACTTTATTCTCCCTAAACAATGGGTAACACAGAATTACACTTTCAAGAAAAATCTAGTCATCGATTCCAGTCGAGGTCACTGTTATTGACTCATTTTATTTGAGGCAATCTATCATATGTTGTCATATATAATGATTTGGCTTCTACAAGGAGACGAGCCTGCACAAGTATGATAAGCTCCGTGCACGAGCACGCCTGTCACGAGTCCTGGCATTCACGTGCAGATTATGTACCGATAATAAGATCCGCTCAATAATCTCCAAAGAGAGGACACCTTTGCAGCCTTATGTATACCACATAGTTTGTGTTATGTGCTATGCCAAAAGCACGGGGTCATGAAATCTGTTGAACGCCTTGTTTTCATGCCTTATATGGTCATGTTCCTGCTCCGGATCGTTCCCCTCTCCACTGTTAATTACCTGGACTCTGCATCTGCTCCTTCCTGTCTTTAACTCGGCTCCCTGTCACCTGTTGTTTCCGTCTGCCAGATCCCCGCTCTTCTCTGCTGCTCACCAGCATTGATCTCTGCCCAGCAGCTCTCACCAGTTTGGACCTGATTCTGCCCTTCTGTCATCAGTCTGTCTCTGTCTGCAACCCTGATTTTGACCCATAGTAAGGACTCCCTATGCCACACCTGTTTACACTCTTTTTTTCTGTTGTTTATTTATTTACTTTGCCTATTGAACTCTTTAACCTCCTTTGATAAGAAATAAACTGTTGTTACATTAGCTTAGTACTCAACAGCATTGTCATAGATAGTGAAAAAGATAGTGGAAACCTGTGCATTTTATGTTATGTCAAAAGTTCTGGTGCCAGGTTATCTCAGGTCATTTATTGTTGGTATACTGCTTTGGAATGTTCTATTGGTTTTGACTTAAAGGGCATATATCATGCTATTCTTAAGCCTTTCAGTGTAAACTATGTCCATAGTCATATATTACCTTTGGCACACTAAAGAACACATTTTTATGAAGTATTAGTACTTTTCGTGAGCTTTTAAGTAAGACAACTTGACCTCCGAGGCTCCGCCTTTCGCTCCTTGTGGGTGCCGCCCATTTCACGACGTCTTCTGCAGCGTCTCTCCGTTTCGCCGATTAAAAAAACAACATGCAGACTTTATTAAAGATATATGTGCATTTTGTGCACAGAAAACGAAAGCATTTTGCAGATCACTGCTAGCACCATGGAGAAAGTTGGTTTGTGTGTTAGCCTACGGTCGGAGCTGGCAGCGTAGACACTCTTCCTGAAAGGGGCTGTTCTCACTTGTCACAATGTGAGGACCCACTTGGTTTTCTGGGTTTGAGGGGGCTGGTGCTCAGAGATACTGCTTTATGGGTGTTTTTGTGAGGAATTAACGTTATAATACACTTAAAAGATCAAAAATGTTGATTTTTGCATGATATAGGCAAGCAGTCTGGGTTTCAAAAACCAGAACTACCCGTCCGCAGCATCTAAACTTTGGCAAGAAATTTTACAAGTTTTAGGCTTTCACAATGAAAACCTGAAAATAGATGTTGCACTTTGGCTTAGACGAAAAATTAAACTTTTTGGAGGTCAGACTCGAGCACATTTAAGAACAAAAGCAGTGGAAGAAAAGATATTTCACTCAGTTTCTAAGTGGCAAACCCTAAGTGGATATGCTGGAAGGTGAAAAACAGCACTAGTGCCAATCTAAGAAGATGTCGGCCATGCTTCTGCGTGTCCTGTGCATGAGTCTTTTAGATGAACAGACTTTAGATTGTATTTATTGCTTGAAATAACAAGATTCAGGAGGATGGATTGGTTCTTTAGGGTTAAAGCAACTTTAAAACTGAATCTAAAAAAATGAGTGTCATTAATTTTTTGAATACTGACCAAAGCAGCCTTAAAGGAGGAAACTAGCATGATGTCAGTACAGCTAATCTGTATGTCCCAGAAAACGCTCGCGTATGCTATGGAGATAAAACCAACAGAAAAGCCGTCATTTCAAAAATTGTATTTTATTTTTCTTAAATTTGTCTGACCTGTATGACAAAGGTAGAAAGGTGATTAAGGGTCCAATGAAGGCAGGTCAAAATGGGGGTAGGAAGTGCCTTCCAACCATACAATGCTTTCAACTTTAATTTGTTTTATTCTCCTAAGGATTAGGCAACACTGAAACAAGATTACAAGCTGTTTAATATGTTTTAAATATCCTTTACTATTCAGTGTTTTAGAATCTTTTGTAGAGTTTTTGTAAGGAGAGTGTAACAATACAATCATGTGTCTCATTATACTTGCACACATTTCTGACCATCAGCCAAAGCAGAGAAGAATGATGCAACAATCTCACGTGTTACATTGTGTAAATGAAAGGAGCGCCGTGCACAAATTAAACGAGGAACACAAATGTAAGCCTGCAGAGAAGACAGAACACGAGCACATGTACACACTCACACAATCTTACCCCCTAAGCAAATCAGAAGTGATGCCTCCGCCTGTGACTGCCAGGAACATGCTGAGAGTGCACAGGATCGCCAGAGAGAAGGACTGAGTGAGAGACACTGCCTCGGTATGGGGCGTGACATGCCTGCCAGCGCATGGGAGATCATACAGCGCTCATTGTGAGTGTGAAAGCACTACACAAGACAAATGTAATGCACGCCGTAAGAAGACTAAGAAAAGAGTAATGGCTAACCGGGACTTGAAGCAGCGATGTTGTGATATGTTTGTTTTTCCTTTCAGTTCTGATGTAGTTGATGCTATAAATACACAATGAGCTGCAGATACAGCCAATCGCTTCATGCATCGGCACATCGCTTTTCAGGTGTTCACATTCTGCCAAGTCACAGAGAGGAGGCTGAACTCGTTCGCCATTAACCTGTCCAGAAACTGTCTCCATCTTAAAAGTGGATGTCAGTTAACATTAATTTAAATGAGAACTGTGTGATGTCACCCATAGAAAATTCCTTACTTTTGGTTCCAATCAAATGAAGTCAATTCAGTTGCCATTTTTTTGCAATAAGGATACCTCCATGTTGGAGCCATATGATGTCACTAAGCAGTGATTGGTCCACGTTGGTCCGAGTCAACGTCTCTATGGCAACCATTCTTGTCAATCAGCTGTGAGCTTGTAGGAAGTCTACACTCCTAGCTCTTGAAATCAGGCTACAGGAAATCTGTCAAACCTTGCAGATGGACGTGGGGATCAGCAGCAGTTGCCACCTACTTTTAATTAGGCATTTGATTGGTCAGTTAATAACTTGAATAACTTGCACTAAAGAAAAAAAAAGATGAAAAAAAAGAACAAGAACAAGTTGTAAGCAAGTTGTAAGTCTGTGGGACTTTGGGTACTTTGTGGTTCTGTTTTCAATGGTGATGGACAGGCTGACGGATGAGGTTAAACAGGACTTACCATGGACTATGATGTTTGTGATTGTGATTTAGTGAGAGCAGAAAATAGGGAGAGAAGAAGCTAAAGAGGTGGAGTTTTGCCCTGGAAAGGAGAGGAATGAAAGTTAGCGGCAGTGAGATAGGCAGCTGGAGGTAGCAGAGATGAAGATGCTGAGGTTCTCTTTGGGAGTGACCAGGATGGATGTAGGATCAGAGTTGAGTCCATCAGAGGGACAGCACATGTTAGAGGTTTTGGAGATAAAGTCAGAGAGGACAGACTGAGATGGTTTGGACTTTTTCAGAGGAGAACAAATAGGAACATTTTGCCCAAATAAACAGCATTTTAATGAAATAAAGACAATTGGACAAATAAAAGTCAAAGGATTTTAGGGCATGATGTACTCATTTAGTTGCAAACATAGGTTTAAAAAAACATATTGTTACTGTTCATGTTAATAAATGAAAACGTTCAGTTTGCACAATTTAAAATAAAAAAAATAGTTTATTCAACTTTAGGAGAGACACATTTTTAACATTTTAGCCTCAACACCCTAGCCTTAATACTGATCAAGTTATTTTATTGGCCATTTCTATCAAAATGTTATTTTTTTTTCTAACCCACGATTTAATGTTTTTTCAAGTTCACAACTCTTTAAGCAATCTTAATTTTCTTTTTATATGCCCTCAGTCATGAGAAAAATCCCACAAGAGCACGTTTAAACTTTTCATAGGGACATTTTTACCAATCATATCACTGTAAGTGGGATGTCTCAGCTATTTTTAAACAGCCAAAGGTCCTCTAAGAGACAAACATTGTGCATTTTCTAAAGCATAAAGTGACATAAGTTGAGTTTCTTCGTTTCCATGCTGTCACACTTTTTCATGTGACTCACCAAAGACGACAGCAATATCATTCATTTATGAGAAGAGCGACTCTCTGCAAATGGCTACTTCACTTGTGTCAGCTGGAACTAAGTTTAGCACATGAGCACAAGGACGGCATCGTGGAGAAACTTCTGCATTTCTCTGCACCATCTGTGATGTTATTTACATTTTCCCCATAACTTAAGTTTGTGGGAAAAAAATATTGTGTTGTGGATCCGACACACTGAAGCTTCAGAAAGCTTAGAGCCTCAGCACTGCTGCTGGGATGTCATCCGCTGTCAGTTCTGCCTGAAAACAACCCTCAGCTTTTACTTTTTGAAGCAATCAGTGAAGCATCCCTGTATAAAAACACTTTATAAATGGGTTAATTGGTGCTAATTTTCATGACATCATGGTTTTCTTGCAATTGTTTCGACCCTTATACTCAGATTTGTCCTTCTCAAAATCTCTTTTACTCCAATATCTGCCATGTGTTTATTTACTTAGCATCTCCTCTTTGAGTTCCATTTACACAGCCCCCCCGTATGTTAAGAAAGCATATATTCACAATAAAATCTGATCTGTCTTAGATATGAATACACACAAAAAACTGCACAATGCAATGCATGGTTTTTCTTTGCACTTGTTTTAAATTTTTCCATTTTTGTAAGCACAGCCTCTGTACAGCCGGATTTCTGGCTTTAGCTGGGGGTGGAAGTGTGTTCAAAGCCTTCCCTGTCTGACTTGATCTTCATGAGGTGTATGTACTTCCTACTGGAGGCTTTCCACTGTGCTCTTCCTCAATGTTTGAACTGAAAATATACTGCTCTTTAAGCCATATTTGAACTATGCAGAGGAATATTTAACATTATTGGAAGCTGAGATTTATACTATTACAGCCAATGTAATGTATTCTATTCGATCATTTTAAAAAGGAATCCCTAATTATCTAGTTATAAGACATTAAAAAAAATGCACGAAAAAAGGCTAAAAACGCTTGATGGTAGCTCCTCCCACACATGACGAGACTTTCTGAAAACACATATAAGGACAAATGGTGTAATGGTGGAATTATTTTATGGTATTTTTCTTGTTTTCTTGATGAGAAAATGATTCTGCTACAGTGTGAAATAGTTACATTGTTTGTCCTTAATAGGGTCTTTAACAATAACAAGAATATAACAAAAAATAACATTAAACTCAAAGTCGTCAATTGTAATGAAAACACTTCCATTAAGCTTTTTTTATGTTTCACTTTTTTTTTTTTTTTTTTTACTGATTTATTAAATTCATTAGAACCTCCTCTTTGTCTCTCCTACTAAACCACCAACAACAAACCATTCTGTGACTGGATTCATAGTTCAACCTTTATGTGCAGCTTAAGAGCGGTTAGCATCCTGCACTGTCAGCACCTGGAAGCGAGCGTGTCTGAAAAGTTGCTGCGCCGTGCCAGACAAAGGTTGTGGTGCTGGAGAGGAAGTACTATAAGACTGGAGTGGAAGGAAATTGCTGAAGAAGAAAAAAATGTGTTTTTAATTGTTTAAATTTATCAACCATGTAAAGCCATCTACATCAAAGAATTGACGAAAAACTTCAAGTTTTTTAAATTAGGAGAAACCCTTTGATGACACAAAAAAAATTTTGCAAAACTTTTTTTTCTAATGAAATTGATATTTAATTATAATAGTTTTTGTTTAAAACAATAGATTAAGATATAAAAATATGCAGGAAAATAAGACTTTATTTTCCCACTGTCTCAAATTTAATACACATTTTTTAACTGTCATGAAGAATTAATCATCTTAATTTTAGATAAGGCTCTCAGCTCGTCTGTTTGTTCAGCTGTTGGACAGGACAAGTTGAAAAAAATAATAATAAATAGATAAATATTTACGATTAAACATATTTTGCTTTCTTTCAATACCAAAAGTAGTCATAAAAAATCAGGTATTCTGTGTAAAGTTTAAAAAAATTTAGCTGATTTATTTTTCGCACCAAGGGAAAGAGCAGGAAAAGCCCTTCTACTGCCCCTAGTGGTCTGATAAACCACTACAGGACAAAAAAAAATGACCAAGCTATTTCGCCTAAATTTAGGGTAAGTTTAGATCACGTTAATAAGAAAAATTGTTAAATGAGGTTAAATAACGAACTGTCATGATTTGCTGTTATTTTTACGGATATGTGTGTTTTACAAAATTAGATTAAATACAAGTAAAGGGCTTAAAATTATTATTTTTTTTCTCTAAAAGGGTAAAATTAAGTTGCTTTGAAAAGAGAAACAGATTTTTTTTAAGTAACTGATCAAATTATGTAGAGGAACTCACCACACACACACACTGCTGTTCTGTGAAGTGTTTCCAACCAAAGAACCTTCCAGACGCCTTGTGTGAGTCCGTTTTGTGTTTTACTGTTACTCATTAGATTTTCATGAGAACATAAACACTGCATTTATTCTGGCTCCTTGCCAGTCCTCTAATGAAGAAGTCATTGTTTGTGTGGCTTTTGGCCGAAAAGCCTCTGTTTAATATTGACGACAGTAGAGGCTCACGCAGATGGATGTTTACACACCGTCCTACACATCCACAAATGCATACAACTCACAAACACGCAGCGTTCAGAGTTAATCAGCTGTCTAATCGTCTGTCAGTTGTTATTATCATCATCAGACTCTGGACATATGGCCTCACTTTGATCAGGGACTGTGTGTTTCATCTGATGGGAGTGGATTCTGACAGAAGAACTGCAGAATAGAGAGCGATTTGGTGAGGTTCTGGTAAACTGACAGCAGAAAAACAACCGTTTTAGACAAACGGATCTTTTTCGTAAGTAGATCCAAGATAGAATCTAGATAGAAACTCACTAATATGTTGATGTGATGTAAAATCATTTCACAACAACTTCTAAAATCAGATTTTTGGATCAATCAGATCTGAAATGTAGCATTAATATTTCTCGAAGTGACCATTTTAATAAGTAAAACACATTTATCTGATTCCTATATTTTTTGCACAGTTTTGATGTTTTGTCACTGACTTTTTCCTCACAATTTGATTTCAAATATTTTTTTTTTTACCTTTAAAGAGTCACTATGTATTTAAAACATGGAGGAGGACACATATAAAGAAAATTAATCTCAAATTTCCATGTTTGATTATTTCTCCATTCAAATTCTTGTGAATCAGGAGAAAACAAAAACTTAATCTTGTGTTGGGTCAGCACCGAACCATTTTACTATTTAATTGCATTAACAACACACCAAAAAAAAATGTCCTTGTCTTCATCAATAACCTTGATTTCAGCAAAATTATTATTATTTTTAATATTCTTTTTTTTTCTATTATTCTAAAATCCTCCGTTTGAAATTATGTTCTTTCTGGTGTTAGGGTCAGGTTGACCCAGTTATATAAAATACCTTTATAAAGCAATAATTAGACCCAAAATAAAAATAATTTGTGGATGTTGTCCAACACACTTACAGCCGCCTCCTCTCCCAGTCATGTCAGCCTCAGGGAATGCTCTTTTGTCCAGTATCGTTGCAAAATAAACAAACTTAGGAATGTCCAGACACGCAAAGACTTTTCTCTGATTTAACTTTCTAATACTTTTGGAAGATTTAAGTGATTTGTATTGGTTTATGTTCCAATGTGTTTGGATTAAAGTACTATTACTGGCCAAAATATAAATGTATTTTCTTGTGGGTCGAAACTCAAACCATAATGTGATAAGAGTTACTAGAGTTAATAATTTTAAATTAAAAAATTGATCCAGCAAATTAATTTTAGAGAAGATCCTAAGTAAAACTCATGTAACTCAATAACTTTTGTTTTATTTATACGATTCTCTTGAGGGTTTTTATCTGTTTTTATTGAAATCTAGAGGCATAATTATTCTTTTACAGGCCCAGAGACCGACAGTAAAAATAATACAATCAACATTTCCATGGATAAGGAAGCCTAACAAGTTAACCAAGACATGACAAAAAATGTTTGTTTTTAGCGTATTTTAAGCTGATTGAAGACACGATCAGAACAGATCTGTTAACATCGTGGATGGTAACAGAACGCTAAGACATGAGGTAAAATGCTGTGAGTGGGCCGCAAACTTCCTGCTCCACTTCATTCTGATGGATCCCCTTGTGGAAGACTGGATCCATGTACGTCTTCATTTCCCTCGTCTGAGCTGGAATCTGGCTCCAAAGTTGCTCGCCATTTTTGTTGCACTAATCTTTTGCTGGCGATGTGTGTAGAAAAAGAGCTCTTAATTCTGGGTGACATGAAGTGGGGTGGAGATTATTTGACAACTCAAGTGAATTTTAAACTATTATTATTTGAACTACTGCCACTCTGCAGATACTATGTCCTTATTTTGTCTAAAAACGGCATAATCATAGTTTATAGCTAGTTTAGTGATTTATATAGCGCTTTAAAATGATCTCAAACGAGGGGTAGAGCATTAAAAGTTCAAAAAACAATTCAAACATGGCTAAAATGTTAAAACAATTAAAAAATATATATATAGATATGTTATCTCATATGATCATCATTAAAAGACCACAGGGAATGCTTAGTTTACAAAATGATCAAACTAATCAATGATTAACAGCAAAATGCAATCTTAGGCTAAATTTTAAATATTTTACATGTTTTGTTGGTATAATTATAACTTCTTGCATTTTTCTTAAAAATCTTCACACATGTAGAGTAAAATAAATTATTTTTAAAGGTGTAATAAACAAAATTTGAACAAAACTAAAAATAATGTTGGTGGTCTTCAATCAAATAAAGAATTACTTTTGCACTTTGTGTCCATTAACAAAGAAATTTGGACAGTTCTGGTTTATTTGACACAAACTGTTGCATCTTTTCTCAATTTTCACTCACAATAACAAACAAAACAACAAAAACCAAAGTCACCAATAACTCTTCCCTATAAAAGTCTACTGAATGTGCATCAAACATGTTGCTTCTGAGATCATTTTCTTCACCATGTTGACTCTCCTCTAAGCTCCAGTTTTCTTTCACTGCCTCTGATCTCTCCTTTGAACATTTTATCAAACATTTTCTGAATAAAGTGCAGATTTCTGCCCCAAATCTTTCTAATTGGAGAGTTGTGAGGGCAGCAGAGTTGCTGCCGGAGGCCTCCCGGTTCCCCTGCTGTCCTCCCTGGAGTGGACCGTCCACAGCCCACACTCGGAGCAACAGCATGAGTGAAGGGAAGCTGCTGTTCCAGATTGTTCTTGCAAATTCAATACATTAGGAAATAGAGGCTGATTCAGAGAGACACAAGTTTGGAGAAAAAAAAGGATGTTTAATCCCCAAAACAAGAGAGGTTCAGCGATGCCTGTTGAGCTCAGAGAGGCTGCTTCCTCTTCTGTGCATTCTGGGAATTCTTCCCATCCTTCTTGCTTCTATGTACATCCGTCTTCAGGCAAAAGCAGATGGCATGCCAGGCCACCATTAGAATAAAACATATAAAATAAGGGCAATATTTAAATATAAAAAGCAAATGGCAATGAACTGAAGCCTTTAGCCTATAGATTAAAGCTTCATTGCCGCCATTCTCTCAGATGCTTATTAGAAGTATTTGTAAAACACAGTGATGTGTCTGATGTCCCTTTGTGGCTCTGAATCTGCACTGAACTGTGAAAACCTGCACTTCCACCGTCATCATTATATACTCGCGATTGTCAAGGACTTCAAACGGCGAGCAGTTAGAGAACTGATTTCTGTTTGAAGAGTCTGGAAGTTTGAAAGAGCCAGATCTGAATCAGCAGAGCAGCTTTGAATTTTAAAGTGAATTAGTTGGAGATGTCAAATGCAGGTAAAGCTCCCGACTATTCACATTCTTCTAAAAGGCCACTACAGTCCAATTATTTTTCTACTTTTTTTTTTTTAAGGACAATTCTTGGCATAGTATAAAAGTATAAAAATCTGATTTAGATTTGGATCCAGAGGAGCAATTTCTATAATGAGGTTTAGTGTTGGGAGAAACCATTAAAACATGATCAATCTGAAGATCAATCGGAGGCAAAGAAGGTTAAAAATCTAAAGTCTGTAACATGTGATAAACACGTCTGTTAACATCCATGATTTGAGGATCGATGGATGAAATGGAGGGAGATCGATACACAGTGAGGAGAAAAAGATGCTGATCTTCTGCTCATCAGACAGTTTCATCAATATTTGTGAAGTACATTAAAAAACTAATACAACGCCAATAAAGCGACAGATGTTTCAGTGATAATCTGTTACCCAAAAGATCAACTTTGAGACGTCGCTGTAGCCGCTAGTGTGATTCACTCAACACGCAGTGACGTCTGAATCCCTCTGCGCTTCAAAACCATGAGGTATTTAGACACGGTCCCGCTGTTCCAGCTCGGACGGATCTGGCAGCCTCGTTCCTGCCGGCACGGGTCCCAGAACTGGCAGCTGGTGGTGAAAACCAACAGTGGTGTGTGGTTGGATGGTGGAAACCCAGCAACACAGTTCTGGCCTCAACATCCCATCTGGAATTCTGTCTGCAACACAATCCTCCACGTTTATGCAACTCTCATGTAGTCAGTTGGATGTCATTGAATGAAAGCATTGAAGACTGAGATAGAAAACTGTGTTTTTAAGATTTTCTTGTGACATTTATCTGATGATGGAGGATATTTATTAGAAAAATTAAGCTCAAAGGTGTATTTCTGGGTATATATTTTTGTTCAAATTGTGACTCAGGAGGAAACAAAAAAATAAAAAAAAGATCATATTTGGTGACAAATAATCCATTGAGGCTCCCATGCTGTGCTCCAATCGCATGCACCCATAGACCAATAACAAATGGGTGATGGTCATCAGGTCATCACTAATCTTGGGTTAAATGTACTAAAGACAAGTACATTCTTATATTTGGAAAATTTGTCAAACTATGTTTTTAAAGTGAGAAGTACTTAATAAAAATGTTCGCTAGCTGCCTGTTAGACAACAATGACTAAAAAATGGTACCAGACACCTAAAACACAACAGGAAATAATGAAGGAAATATTTAAGGTGGAAATGCTGAATCACAAGATAAAAACAGAAAAAGAACTTTTCATACAAAAGATGGAACATACGAACATATACGGAGCATGTAATAACCTGTAGAGTCAAGGCAATCCATTGTGTATGTGTTTTGCTTGTTGTTTTCCCCGGATGTTTATTTATTGGTTGTTTTGTTGTTTTTTTGTTTGTTTTTTCTCTCTTCTAGCCCCCTTCTAAATGTTTCTCCAAAATGTGTTAAAAAAAAGAACAGTAAAAAGAAAGTGACAAAAAAACAAGGTGATGGGAAGTGGGGGTGGACTTCCTCCACCGTCCACAACTCAAAGGTACATTTCTGATAAACTGCTGGCGCTCTGCAGAAACTATGTCCTGGAAAACAATACTTTTTATTTATTTATTTATTTATAAGATTTTGGTTAACAATGACATAATTAAAATAAAAAAACAAGTAAAAATACAAAAAAAAACATATATGTATATATACATAAATGTTAATGACAAGAACAAAAACTAACAAAAGTGATACTGATCTTTACCAACATTAAACATTGTCTTCCAGAAAGAAGCTCAAATATTATTCTTGAAATCTTACCAAAAATATTCAAAGTCAAAACGACAAAGTTCTCGTGATATTAAATGTGGAACCTTTCTTTAACGCTTCCGCAGCACCTCCGGAGGAGTATCTATCCTCTCCTTCACACACAAAACTTCTCTGCGCAGCCAAAAGGGGGCACCATCGAGGCACTGTTCACCAAACAGAGGCAGGAGAAGCCAGGCGGCACCGCTTCAGGTCCACACGCGGCTCTGCGCGCGCGCTCCCCTCACCTTCCAGACCTCTACCTCCCTGATCTGTGCTTCACATCCTGCGTCCAGTATTAAAAAAAAAAGG
>NC_050521.1:24165807-24170180 GCF_002922805.2 Oryzias melastigma | reverse complement strand
GATACCTACCCATTAGCACTTTTATAGCCCCCCCCACACCCCCCCACCTCCATCCACACACACACACACAGATTCTCCTGTGCGCGCGCATGACCGGTGGTGCTGAAAGAACAGCGACCATCTTCTGAGGACTGAGCGCAACTTAGTGAGGGTTTGTCCCGAGCTGAGGCGCAGGAAGGACTGTTGATGGTGGGGGCGGATATTTGTTTCCAGCCCTCTAACGCCCCCACCTCTCCCCCCCTCTAGCTCTCTCCCGCTCGTGCTTCTTTGCGCGTTCTTGTGGACTTTCTTCACCACTGAAGTCTCCGCAGGAGATCCTCTGTCGGTAAAGTGATGCAGAATCTGCAGGAGAAGAGTGCGGAGGACTTCATTAGACATGTCACCTCCAGTTCCTCCAAACGCCGAGCCTGAGCTGCTGCTTCTCCCGCTCTGACATAATCACAGACACATTCTACGTGTTCTCCTTCTGGTCTTGGCTCCAGCTCTCCTCCCTCCCGGTTTGGAGGAGAACCCAAAAGCAGCGGCTCTGGGCGCGTTTCCCTTCTCTCCAGTCGCTCCCGGTGCGTCAGGAAGGATTTCTGGAACTTCGCGAGGACTTCTTGTGAGATGTTGGCGTTTGAATTACACGTGTAGTGATTTCAAGGAAAGTAGAAGGCGCGCGCGGGGAGCTGGGCTCTTGGACAAGAAGGGAATTGTGTCTCGTGCCTCCAAAAACTCTTCCTTCCGGTCCTACCCGAACATGGATTGATCTGTTTTCTCTACACTCATTGATGGACTGACTATCAGAGATTATCTACCGAAACTTGGACCTGTGGGGGAGTTGGGAGGAAAGGTGAAGCCCGCACTGCAGCTCACACCCCCCACAGGAAGAGGCACAACGTCCGGATTGATTTATTGATTAATTAATCGTCTGAACCTGCAAAAGTTGGAACCTGCTGATAATCAGGCAGCTATGAACTTCCTGGTCCGTTCTGTGTGGGTTCTTAACTCAGTTTAAATAAAACTAAAGAGAAAATATCCAATTTATTTGAATATTATTTTGTGCGCCATGAAGACAATTCCCTTCAAAACTGGATGCGGTTTTATCAAATAAATGGATTAAATGTGTGCTGTGGATGCAAAAAGATCCCTGTTTTTTAAAGAGTGGATGATCTGAGTCGCGATTTCTTTAGCGTGACTGCTTCTCGGGATTCCTGTTTGGAGACTCCAAGTTATTTTTGGCTGCGCAAAAGTAGAGCGACTCTTTCCACGCCACTTCCCGGACAGAGCCCGGCTGAACGGCGGAGGTCCACCTGCCTGTCTGCGTCCTGGAAGACAGGAGCGGGACAGACAGAAGGCGCAGCAGGAGGAGGACAGCGGGATGCGTAACTGCCGCTAACCGCGGCTGATTTTTTGGAGAAGCGGGAAAAGACATTTATTTCTTTTCGAAGCCACAGAGGGCTGTCTGGTAGAGGTCGGAGCTCCCATGTTTTAGGAGAAGAGGAGGACAGACGAGCTCCTTGATTTACTCCTCTGTCACTCCGGAGCGGAGGAATCTGTCTGCGCCGCTCAGCCGCGCGTCAGAGGTGGGATTACTGCGGCACATTTCATCGGGTCAAGGTTCTGTCATCTGGGATCACTTCCGCCGAAGCGCCAGGTGAGCGCGTGCGCGCGTGAACGTGAGATGGCTTCACCGCACGAGGCTGTTTTGTGTTGGATGCAGGTGACAAACATAACGCACGCGTAATGTCCAAAGAAAGTCTTCTAAACTCTGCGCGTAAACACTTTTTATGATTCATTTTGACTTAAAAGGGTGAATTTAGTTTATCTGGGAAAGCGTGATTGCGCGTGACACGACCCCAGTGCACTAAAAGCGTAAGTGAGGCTGGAACCGATTAAATCAAATAAGTAATCAACCAAGACGCACTGTTTTATTAGACTCCTGAGGTTTTCATCCAAACGCAGCAGCATTGATCAGACAAACAGCAGATTTGTTCTTTTCTTTGAGCTCATTTGTCTTTCCGCTTCCCTCTTTCCTTCCAGCCTCTTTGCTTGTTTGCTTTCCTTCTATTTGTTGGAGATCAGCAGAATTTCGCAGCTCTTTCAGGTCTCAAACCCTCGCCACTTCTTTTGAACATTTTACAAACTTATAGCTATGCGTTAGTCTTCAAACTACTTTAGAATATGTCAATTCTGCTATTTTTTCAATGTGGTCATTTCACCATCATATCCAGAATGTTTTCCTCTTTGATGTATCCAAGTGTACTCGTAATTAAAACCCTTAAAGGATTCCCTTCATGCAGCCCCCCCTCAGCTGCTGGGGAAAGGGTGCCTTTTGGGCTCAACTGTATAATTTTCCCATTTGTTGAAGTCCTCCGGAACACAGCCGCGTTTGTGTGAGTGTCTCCTCCAGCGCCAGCAGGTGCGTTCTCTCCCTCCGTCCCCTCTTTTTCTTCTCCTCTCCGTGCGCGCAGATCCAGAAGTTGTGTACTGCAGTCACAGATGATCGGCCACAGAAAGTGTGGGTTTGCTCTCCCTAAAAGTGTGCGCGCATGCACCTACACCTGCAGCAGGAGAGGGAGGCGCGCGGGGTTTAATTATCTCAGCCGTTTAGCAACAAGGTGCGCATCAATCGTCAGAATAGAGCGGGACAGAGCAGCCACCGGAGGCTGCAGGTGCGCTGATTTATGACGTGAGGCCGGTGTCCTATAGATCTGATGAACTGGCAGCAGAACGATCCCGTCACACCGGACAACATCAGCCATCCATTACTGGGGGGGGCTGGAGTGGTGAGTTTGCTGCAGGGACGCATCACTGAGACAGAAGATGTGGGAACACAAAGCAGTTTGATGTAATTACAGCACCAAAGGTCCCTCAGTCCTCTGTTAAGAGAAGTTTGTGTTTGGATTGTGCAATGATTGGTGTTTAGCAAGTTGAGCTTTAGAGGAGTTATTTGCATCTCATGATATCTGGAACATAGTGTATGAAGCAGATGTTGAAGAAAACTCCAATCTGTGATGTCGGAATGTGCTTATTTTCACTCCAATCATATTTCAATTTATTACATTATGATGATGCTGTTTTTATCCAAAAATCTAGGATATAATTTCGTATTTACAACAATTTGAATAAAGAAATATTCAGAAATGTCGTTTTTTAGCTTATTTTTCCTAAAATTTGTCCTCCGTCATCAGACGAATGACACAACAACTTGTTAAAAATACATTTTTTATTGGAGTGGGTCTTTAAAGTCAGACTTCTCCAATATGGATGGGACTTTTTCTGTCAGATTTGTGTTTTGTCTGATTTTCAGATTCATCTTTAAAGACGGTCAGTCGAGTTGATTGACAGTAAATTGAACTTGATGTCCGGTTACAGAGAGATCATTAGTTTCATCACAGACGCTGTTCGGGTAAACTGAAAGAATGAGACATTTCTGATGGTTCCCACTCTCGAGGTCGGCTCTCATTCTGCAGCTCTGAAGAGAAATCTTTGAAAAAAAAAAAGGAAACACAATAACAAGCAGCTCATGCTTCTTCAGTGAAACATCACATTCTTGCTTTTCCAGTCCAGGGAGAGGAAGGACCTGAAGACAGGAAACAGGAAGTGAGTTTCACACACAAACTGAAGCTGATGCAAACGTGCACAAATCTGAGCAAAGAAAAAACAAAAAAAACAAAGTTCAACTACAGGGTAACATAAAATACATGATTAGGATTTAGTGTAACAATAAGGAAGGTGAATACTCCAGTGCAGAGATGTAGGGATTAAATAAACAAGGCCTCAAATGAAGAAAATCCTGAAGACGAGTTGCTGCAGGGCAGAGAACCCAGACAAACCGATCATGATGAACGGTGCAGAAAATATATAGACTGACAGCAAGAAAAAAAAAAAAAACAGTTATAAGCAAATGTTTAAACTCTGGAGTCTAGGAAAAGAGTTTTCTGAGTGAAAAGCATGATGGGATGTTAAAGAAAATGCTTCATATGGAACTGGAATTAAAGTCTCTTTATTTAAAAAAAATATATGATTATTTCTAACAATAACTCCAACAACATTAAAAAGACATGCTCGTGAGTGTGAGTCAGTGACAACCATTGACTGTATAAATGAACTGGACTGAGTGAGTGTGACATCACCCATGGAACTTCCATCTACAACCAAATGAAATCAATTCAGTCACCTTTTTTTCTGTGATAGAGACGCCGCCATGTTGGAACCAGAAATTGTCACTAAGCAGTGATTGGTTGGAGTCAGTCGTTACAATGGCAACCACTCTCGCCAATCAGGTGTGAGCTTGTTGGATGGCCACACCCATACCACTTGAAAGCCAGATTGGGAGAAACTGTCAATTAAACATGTTTGAATGTGTAACATGGAATCACATATTTTTA
>NC_050521.1:24151956-24165776 GCF_002922805.2 Oryzias melastigma | reverse complement strand
CGGCATAAGCAGCAGAGCATCATGAAGTTCAGATGATGAGAGCGGCGAGTCTAAGTCTTTGATTTGATCTTCATTTAATCTGGGAAGTCACCTTTTTTTTGTGATAGAGACGCCGCCATGTTGGAACCAGAAATTGTCACTAAGCAGTGATTGGCTGGAGTCAGTCGTTACAATGGCAACCACTGTCGCCAATCAGGTGTGAGCTTGTTGGACGGCCACACCCATACCACTTGAAAGCCAGATTGGGAGAAACTGTCAATTAAACATGTTTGAATGTGTAACATGGAATCACATATTTTTATTCAGGCACCCGATTGGACAGTTTGTAATTTTAATAACTTGCAATAAAAAAAAGAAATAGGAGCAAAATATATATAAAATAAAACAATAATGTAGCAGATCAGGGGCGGTTATTCTGAGTAATAGAATGAGTGAGTAACAGCAGCTTATTTCTCTATAGAAGTCTATGGGATTTTGGCTTCTCAGAGTCAGCGGGTACTTCCTGTTTGGAACGCCGGTGGAGAGGGGTCACTCGGTCCAGTTCTCTTATACAGTCAATGGTGACAACATCTTTGACTCACTTTTTAAAAAAATAATAGAGATAAAATAATGAACAATGGGCCCTGTGATGGTCTGGTAGGCAACCTGTCCAGGGTGTTACCCGTCTTCACCCAACAGTAGCTAAGATAGGCTCCAGCAACCCTGTAACCCTGAAAGGGATTTAGAGGGTTCAGAAAACAGGTCGATAAAACAATGAAAACTAAGGGTATGTAAGAGAGTTTGGCTAAGAGAAACATATCCCGATACGATACATATCACATTAAATCCCAAGACTGTACCAGAAACATTTTTTAAAGAGTACTTAATTATTAAATATCATCTAGATATCATTTTAAATCGATACAAGTATCGCTGAACGAAATATCGCGATATATCACCATATCGATGTTTCCTTACACCCCTAATGCAAACATTGAGAGCTAGCAAGACAATAACAAAAATGCAAAAATAAGACAAAACCATGGATTAAAGAAATTAAACAAATAGAAACATATTAAAAAATCTAACAAATTCTGGTTAAAAAAACAAAAACACAAGTCAGGAAGTGAAATGATCAAACAAAACTCTTTAAAGTCTCAATGTTTGTTTTTCTAAAACAAAATTACCTTAGACTTAAAAGGAGGATCTTTAACACCCAACAACTTCACATCTACATGGTGTCGCGGTATTTCAGAGACTGCTGGTCTGTAAGGAAAAAGTGAGCAGAAGTCCAGCGGGGGTTTCATGGTAAACAGGTTCAAATCGCCCGACACCGACTCTGGGCAGCATTAAGCCCAGGAGGAAACCCGTCATGAGGAGATGGAACCTGTGTACAAACACAGGAAAAATGTCCCTCACTACGACAGCACATGCTGTAAACATGTCCTCTTTAGATTTAATCATCCTTCACTGAGGAAAAAAAAAAAAAACAATTCTGGTTTAAAAAAGTAACCTGCAGGAAGTAAAGCATGCATGAAATGAAAAAGCTCAGTAATTTCACTGAAGAATTGGACTTGCTAACGGGGCCAAATAATAACAGCACTAGATCAAGCAGAGACAGAAGAGAAAAAGGAAAAGATCAGAAGGAATACAAGAAAGATTAAATGTGTAAAACATAAAGAAGTGGAGAAAACGCGATAAAGGAGAAGCTTGATACGCAGAGGAGTGCCAGTGTTATTGTACGCCAGTAAAAGACTTTTATTTTCTCAGCCAGGCTGCTCTGCTATTGAATCCCTCTATGGCTTAAAAAAAACAGCACGGAAGCTGCTTTAAATGTTTTATCCACGACATGGAGTTGTAAAAATAAAACCACTCCTTTTTATTTTATTGGAAATATAAAATTGCAGTTGTAAGAAGCAAAAACCAAGAGATAGACTTGTGTGAAGAGAGGAAATGTGAATTAAAAAGAGAGGACAGATTTAGAGATATGAGGACGGCAGAGAAGAGAGAGAACCATAAATTACAGAAGAGACGACGACTCATGAAGCTTTCACTGGAAATATACGAGGAATAAAAACCTGAAGACAAAACGCAGAGGATGTTTTTACAGAGTGTCAAGCTGCTTTAGTGCTTTCTTAGAATATTAGAAGTTTAGCCTCTTTAATCTAGTTCAGAGATGAAAATATGGGAGTTTGTCAAGGTCTCCTTGACACCCACAAAGAAGTGGTTTCCTCCATGCAGACAGGAAGAGATTTACTCATTTTTCTTGGTTTTCTTGTTTCTTTTGCATGCACTACTGCTATCAGTTCTGTTTAACCACCACTAACATCCAGAGTTAACACTTGAAAACTTTAAATGAATCTCCAGTGGTTGACTAGAGGTTTGTTTTTGTGTGTTTCTGGAACACAATGTTGACCAACTGTAAAGATTATGTGGGTTTTTTTATTTTTATTTTAAGTGGTGTTTTTGGAAGTGTTATGAGTTGTCCTGTCAGGCACTTCAGGTTCATGTTAATCATCCACAGCTGTTTTCATTTCTGTTAATTGCCCTCAGTCTATTTAAGAGTCTTGTTTTCAGTTGATCATGGTCAGGTCATCTGCTTTTTTTTGGTCTTATTTTTGTTTCTCCATGGGCTTTTGTCATGTCTAAGTTTATTTATTAAATGTTTACGTTTCTTCCACCACCAGCTCATCGTTGCAGCATCTGTCCAAGTCCAAACTGACTATCAGTCAACTGTGATGAAGGATAATGAGTGAGAACAATAAAACATGTTGGAGATTAGCCTCTGTTGCAGGAAGACTGGATTCTACCTTCAAAACTCAAAGTAGAGCTGCTACTTCCTTTTATTCAGATTCCCCTCAAACTGGGGAAATATGGATCTCAGGGCCACATTTGTTAGTTGACCACGCTATAATACTCACATGACTGGAAAACTGGGCAGGTCTTGTTAGGCCAGTACTAAACTGGTTCAAAACATACTTAGAAAACAGGAAATGCTTTTGTGTAAATTGGTAACTTCACATCTGAGCCAATAGAAATTTTATGTGGAGTTCCCCAAGGCTCCGTCCTGGGACCACTTCTATTTAACATCTACATGCTCCCACTGGCCCAGGTTATAAAGAACAACAACATTAGTTACCATAGCTATGCAGATGACACCCAGATATATATTAGACTGACACCAGGAGACCAAGGCCCTGTACTGGCTCTTGGTAAATGCATTGAGGACATTAATGGGTGGATGTGCCACAACTTACTTCAATTAAACAAAAACAAAACTGAGGTTATTGTCTTTGGGGCTAAAGAAAAAAGGTTGAACGTCACTACAGAGCTTCAATCTATTCAACTAAAAACTACCAACCAGGCCAGAAACTTGGGTGTAGTGATAGACACAGACTTACATTTGATAAACACATTAAGGCAGTCACTAAATCAGCCTATTATCATCTCAAAAATATCTCAAGGATTAAAGATCTGATGTCTAAGCAGGACCTGGAGAAACTAGTGCATGCTTTCATCTTTAGTCGACTTGATTACTGTAACAGTGTTTTTACAGGACTACCAAAAAAATCCATCAGGAAACTGCAGCTTATTCAGAACTCTGCTGCTCGGGTTCTCACAAGGACCAAGAAAGTAGACCACATCAGTCCAGTTCTGAGGTCTTTACACTGGTTACCTGTCTGTCAGAGGATAGACTTCAAAGTTCTGTTACTGGTTTATAAAGCTTTGAATGGTTTAGCACCAAAGTACATGACTGACCTCTTGACCCAGACTCTATCCGGACCAACAGACTTTTACAGTCTGACTACACCTTTAATCACAAGCTGGACTAGTCTGTTGTTAACAGTCCAGAATAATAAAGAGGTGCCATTTTTTTAAGACTGTATGACCTCATAGAACCCAGTTTTTATGTTTATTAAAACATTTTTATAAAATGAGTGTGCAAGTGAGAAAGTGTGGGTGGTTAGTTAGAAACACAACATTTACTAAACAAGATGAGGAAAAACACAATAAAATCCAAATATTAAATAACTGAAGTAGGAATATTAAAATAATATTACTAGTAACACAAATCAAAGATTTCTAATATTTCAGGAGTCATGTTTGACTAAAAAATGTAGAAATCACATAATTTTGTCTAAAAAAAAACAGATTTAGAATCATTATAATTCTGAAGGAGGGAAAAATATATTTGATTTTGTTTAAAATAGTTGGTTACTTTGGAGCTCCATAGTTATCTGAACCCCCTGCTAGCACATGTTGTCTCTTCATTGCTATGCTGCATATTGCATAGGAATGTGACTTGTATGTTGCAAAATTTCAAAGAGCAGTTTTGATCAAGGTGATGTCAAACAATGTAGATCTTTAGACTTATGTGAAACTCCAGGAAAATGTAAAGCTGGAAGGATCAAAGTGTTGTTATTTATTGTGTCATATGAAAGAAACCTGCTCCACAGTTCTCTAAGAGCTAGTTACACATTCATTCTGATGGTTAATGGTCTACAAAGAAAAAGAAAAGCAGACTGAAATGACTATAAAACTACAGTCACATCAGTTCAAGCAGTGGAAAAGGCTATTTATGCTAAGATAGTTTTTGGGCTCTACGTACAAAACGCGCAAACTTTGAACGCTTCAAGGACCTTGGATTTGGTAGTGACGTATGGGTGGCATCCCTTTTAATTTGTGAAAGTGCCTACTGTTTCAACTTTGATTATGAAAGAGAAATTAATAATTGAAGTTTGGATCTGGCTGGAATTCTATGACACCAAACCTTTCCCATATCCGAACACAAAAAGCCTGGAATGAGGTTTGCGATATTTGTGCCGCTTTGACTTTTTGTACCAACTGTAGATGGCGGACATGAGCTAGTAAACAGTAGAAAAAGAAGAAGCCCTTACTTGCTTGTCCAGTGTGAACAAAATGGGATAACGTTTCATTCAAGAGCCGGGATTTAGTGTGTCTTGCGCATTCTTCCCGACTCACATTCCCGACTGGTCATAACTAATCATACATGAATGGTGTCCATGAATTTCATGGTCATATTTTATTTTCAAGTTATTATATTCAAGCATATTATTAACAAACCAATGTTGTTTCTGAAGTGGTATGTACAAAAAAAAGTTGGTTTTATGTTGTATTTTCCTTTACGTGTTGAAACTGTACAATTGTCAAGAAGCGACATTCCCATTCCTTTTTAGTTGTAGAAAACATGAATTCCAATTACACAGAAGTTACTCTCAGGATGATGTAAGAGGGGAAATGGTGTCACTGACCTTTTCAGAAAATGGGTTAATAGGTGGAACAGCCAATCCTGACAGCTGGAGCACGGCAGAAACGCGGCTGTGGTATCTGAGGATTCAAAAGTCCCAGACCAATCAAAAGATACAGTGAGATAACTAATACTGTCAAATTATGACACAAAATTCCTCTTTTTTATTGAACTGACCGTTGTGTTAAAAAATGAAAGATATCACTTGAGACTTCTAACAGAGACTTGTAAGCATAGATGGATGACTGCATCATTCACAGTGATGGTGAATTAGTTCACATAGTGGTCCCTTTTCTTAGCTAGAATTGGATGATCAGCACTTATTCTGCAAAACATTTATGTTTATTTTACTAATTTAGCTTCTCAACCTTAGGGGGTGGCCGTGGTGAAGCGGTAGGACGGTCAACCTCTGATTGTAAGATTGAAGGTTCAGTTCCGGTCTTGCCCGTCCATGCGTCGAAGTGTCCCTGGGCAAGGCACTGAACCCTACATTGCGTCTGGTGGAAGGTTGGCGCCAGTGTTTGGCAGTGGACCCGCTGTCAGTGTGTGAATGAGTGAATGGGATTGTGACTGTCAAGAGCTATACAAGTGTACACCCTTTAACAGCTGAGTTTTTTTTTCACAGCTTTATTTCTCCTTCATGATTGGTCTTCAAACGCTTGGCACTAACATGTTTTGAAAAGGACTGTAATCATGCACCACTTCAAAATCTGAGTCCCTGATTGGTAAATTAATCCAGTCTGTCCCGACCACATCCATCATGGTTTGGTTTGGATCTGTAACCAGACTCGATGGGGTCAAACTTCAGAGAATCATCAGGTCTGCTGAGAGGATTATTGGTTCCGACCTTCCCTCCATTCAGGACCCGTACTGGTCAGATGTCATAAAGCCGCCTGGCAAAATCTCAACAGAGCCCTCACATCCCAGACATAGTATTTCCAGTCTCCTCCCCTCAGGCTATGTGGACCAAGGTATCTTCCTTCCCCCCCAGCCATCACACTTGCCTATTCACAGAGGATGGAAATAAAGCTGATTCTGATTGTAGCATGCGTTCAATGGCTGCACGTTTTGTACATAGAGCCCACAAACGGAGTTAAAAACTTGAATATCGACGTGGAAGCAAAAAAGGGAACGTGGAAACCTGTACTTTTACATAGACTGTTGTTTATGTAAAATGATAGTCTATTACATAGACTACGACATTGGAACCGGTTGATCATTTCTGAGCCCAATGCGTACGTAGGATTAGCTGTCCAACTTCTCAATGACCAGCATTCCAATGCGCAAAGCAATGAGAGTCTGAGTACAGATGTTACTGTTTTACACACCTCCTAAAAAGGTGACAGTATTTACTCTTTTTGACCATCTTCTTCCATTGAGTTGAAAGAAGAAGACAATTGTTTCATGTAGAGTAAAATCTTGTAGTCTCTTGGGTTTTGGTTTTAATGCAAGCTGTTTTGAGCAGCTAAACTACAAGGTGGGAAGTTGTGGATTTGGAGAATCTCGCCGTGTCTGGTTAACGATCACATCAGATCCAAACTGCGCCCGAGTCCACTGATCCGTGCTCTGACCCACTCCTGCAGGCTGACCTCCAGACTGTTCCCTGAGTCTGAGCCCAGAACAGAACAAATCACAGCAGCCAGACAAACCACACTTTGGGGTGAAATGTTCCCTGGCACAGGGCAGACTGTCTGGTGGGAGTGGGCCCTTGAGGATCCTTTGTATGTTACAACACAGTCTTGAACAAGAGGCAATATGCTTTATTTAGACCTGATCCCAGAATGAGACAACATTTTTCTTGAGTGTCCCAGAAAGCAGTATTGACTTTTTCGTTTCAGTGGGACTCCGTCCTCAGTTCAGCAGCAATACTTTTTGCAAACGGTTGCCATATAATTGAAAGAAAATGATAAAAAGTTTGAAGGCTTTTCAGGCAATGTGAAGTTTTCTCAACCGGACTGCACTTAACTGTGAGAAATTAAGATTTGAACATAACGACCAACAAGAAAGGATGTAATTCTAGTTACAGACATTATGTAATGTTTCTACTTGCAGGCATACAGTTGAGTTAAACCCTTCATGGCAGGAATACAAAGCGTGTGGGTATGTGTATCTCTTGAACTTAATTTTTTTTCTTCAAATGAAGAAGTCCTTTGGGGTTAAACAGGACTCTGGCATTACCAAGGACTCGTTTCTAACTAAGAATTGATGCAATTTCTGCTGACTGTGTTTGTGTCATTGATGTCAGTGCAGCAGTGGGGAATTGTGCCTCATCAAACATTAATGCACATGAGTGGTGATGGCTGCTGGCCTGTCCTGTGCCTGTAAGAAACACATCACAACTTAGCTCATCTGTAGTCAACAGAGGACACGCACAAATAACACTCACATTATTTTTTTTCACATTAAAGGCTGTGTGATAGGAATGAGTAATCACGTTGCATATTTAGACACAAGAAACCTGTCACTTAGTGTTTATAAGAAACCTACAAAACCCACAAGAAGTGTAAAGTGGAACCATTTTCAATACTGGTTCATGTCAAACGACTATTTTTAGAGAATTCAGTTCTCCTAACTCTCGCCATATTTGTCTTATTTTCAAAATCTTGACTTCAGTTCTAGACATTTAAGTGAAGGGGAATCCCTTGTTTATGTAACAGCTTCAAACGTCAAATAGTGACGCGGAAGGGTCAAAATGTGACAACGTGGGAGATAGAGTGTGTTGGGAGGACATAATTAAAGAAAATTACGCTCAAATCTGCATTTCTGAGTATTTTTTTTTTTTTTTATTAAAATCACTGTGAATCAGGAGAAGATGAAAAAAATGCAGTTTAAAAAAGAGCAGATTTGTGATGTGGAAAAAGGAAAAAAAATATCCAAAAATGACAATAAAAACTATAAAAAACCAAAACATTAAAACCAAGCAAATATTTTTAATGACATTTAGAAACCACTTTTTTTCCAAAATTTAAAACTAGTATTCACCTAATTTCTTTTACTAATCGTTTAACCCTTTAAAACCAGTTTCAGCTCCAATTTGATGTTCAATGAACTACCGTTAGTCTTCAGTATTTGATCCAATTGATGTAATTCCAGTGGACTGTGAAGCGGAGGAAAGCACCCTTGCACTGATAATCAACATTTTACAGTAGTAAACACTGACTGTATAAGAAAACTGGATTAAGTGACCCCTCCTCTCTGGTGCTCCAAACTTGGCAAAAAGCCACAACCCTTATAGACTTTTATAGAGAAATAAACAGCTTTCACTTAGTCAATATATTTGTCAGAATAACCGTCTGATATCTTTTTTTACATGTTCTTGCAAATCTTAATTTTCATGATATTTTTTCTTTATCTCTATTTATTCATGTTATAATCTGACCAATCAGATGTCTCAATAATAGCATGTGGTCCTGCTGGCCCCCACTTTGAATATTCTAAATGTTTGATTGACAGATTCTCCCAAGTCTGTTTTATTTATGAAAATGATTGCAATAGAAATGTTGACTCAGATTGACTTGGACCAATCACGTCGTTCTGGCTGCAAATGGCAGCAAATTCAAATTAATTGGCTTCATTTCGATGCAGCTGGAAGTAACACTTTTATAGGTGATGTCACATTTGGTCAGTCCAGTTCTCTTATATAGTCAATGGTAGCGAAGTGTTTCTCAGTCAGCTGATTGATCGGATAAATTATCATAGCGATGCGATATGTCAAAGAGCGTGTTATTTTATTTTAGAGATCTTGGATGTTAAAGGGTTAACTTTTGTTCTTAAGGGCCAAGAGTTTACTCAGACTTTCTTTGTGAACTAAACATACAGTAGGAAGAATTTGTAAAGCACATGTGTCAAAGTCAAGGCCCGGGGGCCGGATCCGGCCCTCAAGTATTTTGATCCGGCCCTCAAGTATTTTGATCCGGCCCTTCAGATCATTTCATTTTATTGTTATTAATGGCCCAATGTTATCTGGTGCTCATTTCTAACTTGTATAATTTTGAAAAAATATTTTTTTGTAGAGTAAAATATTGAAAGTTGTTTAAGTTGATTTACTTTGGAATAATATTTCTGCCTTTTTATTATTCATAATTATGTTAAAAAGTTACGGTTTTAAAGATTTAAAACTTAGCATTCTGCTAGCTTTTTGGACTATTTTGGCATTTACTAAAATTTTTAGGCTATTTTAGAGTTTAGCTAATATTTCAGCTACATGCTAGCTGCCTTGGCTAATTTGGCATTTGGCTAATATTTTAGCTGGGTATCAGCTTTTTCAGCTTTTAACTTTTTAGCTATGAATTTCAGCACTAGCATCTTCAGAGGCCACAATGAGTTTACATCATTCACACTAGCATTATCACAGGTAAAGCTGTTGATCTAGTTGATAATTATAGTTTTAAAAATGTAGTTTTAGTGTGTTCAATAAATGTTTATCCTGTTCGGCCTGCAACCTAAGGTGTGTTTTGGATTTTGGCCCCTTTTGTGATTGAATTTGACCCGCCTGGTGTAGAGGAAAACTCCCCTCTAAGTTGATGAACGTAATAACTCGCGGTATTAAAAATGTAAATCTTTTCACCTGAACAGGAGCGCTGTGGACATGAAGGCTTTTACTCTAAAGCAGATGTGAAGCAACTTTGACGTGGAAGAAAGCTCTTCATGGGATTATTTCTTTTAAATTTCTGAAGTTGCTTTGGTTTAGGGGGAATATCACGATGTCATCTATTAATAAAGGTTTACATGTTTTGTATTTTTGTAGCTGATAAGGCAAAGAGATTCATGTCAAACATGTATTTAACTTTTGTTTCCAATTTTTTTTTTTCTTCAAACAATCCATCCTTATAATAATTTGTCACATGTTTTGCAGTTGGAATAACATGAGGGGCAATTTCCCCAGCTTTCACTTTTTTTATTGCTCTCACTGTAAAAACCTTATTGCACTATAATGAGGAATCTTTCCACATTTCTTCATGGACTTCTCTTCCCTCAGGCTTTCACTTTCTCCTCCAACTACAAATCATTTTCTTCCCAACTCCCTTTGTCTTCTTACATTCTGTTTCCTTGTATTCTGACACATTCCTGAATTCATTTGCTTTCCTTCAGATGAACAGAAATCTCCAATTCTGCATGTTAAAGGGGAATAACAGGAGAAACCGAAGGCGAACACTCGTTTAGCCCTTCAAGCCTCGGTGTCCTTCCCCTCATCTTATTCCTTTACTCCTCACCCCTCCCCTTCCTTCCTGTGACTCTCCAGTTACCCCTCAGCACATCTACCAGTGTGGATGTCCTCAGCTGACTTAACGTGGTCTGACAGGCCAATCCCTATGGATTCTGATCAAATAGAGCAATAGTGTACACAGCAGAAACGGCGCTGCCCCAGCCTGCTAAAACAGCACCCATAATATGGCAAAGATCAGCGTCCTGCAGAACTGATTCAACACGTCTATCTGCTGATTCTACTTTGTTGAACACACAGTTTTGGAGACGCAGAGCTGACTTTATGTTCAGCATTCTATGGATTAGAAACATGGGGAAAGTAGCCGCTTAAAGACCAATAAAGAGGTGTTTTTAACATGTTATTGAGGACACATATAAAAAAAAAAATAAAGCTCAAAATTCAATTTCTAAGTATTTCTTTATTCAAATCATTAAAAATCAGGAGTTTAAAAAAAAATACAATGCTGTTGAAAAAGATCATATTTGCTTTGCAGAAAATATACTGGGTTCCAGAAACCCTTCAGTGTGGTAAAGTTGTGAGACAGGATGAAGGAGAACTTGAATGTGCCTAGGATTCCTAGGATTTCATTTTTTTGATACACCACAGCGTTAATTTTCCATTTTCTCATATGCAGAAATAAACACGTATTTCACCACTCATCGGCACGACAACGGTCTTTTTTCAGAGTATTTTACTCGAAACTCTCATCAATCGGGTCGCTGAATTAGATTATTTTGCAGTAGAGTTCAGCAAAACTTTCAATCGATATTTCTTCAGCATTTTGACTGAAGCTGTCTCACTCATTTTTTACACAAGCCTCAAGCACAGAAATCCATGTTTTTATACGGTACCAGAACCAACTTGACACAGATTTTTGGTTCAATACTGATCCTTAGTTGAAACTGAGTTGTAAATGTCTCATTTCACTGCGAGGCTCAGAGTTCACACTAGACTTGAATCGATCACAAGCTGGTTCTGGTGAGATCTTGTTTGTGTTGGTGTGGTGTAGAGCTGCTCAAAGAGGCTCATTGAGCTGTGCTGCCAACTAGTGGTCCGGGGTTTAGTAGAAAACAAAAGTAGGACTCTGAACTACACATTTGCTTATAAATGATTAATTAAATATCACCTTGGCAGCATTCCAAATAAAATGAAGTATTGCGTTATTTCACCCGATTGATATTTTCTTATAGCCCTACTGGGTAGACCAAAATCTCCCTGCACCGCCCCATTTCTCACTTCCTTTGTAGACGATTAAAGGTGTTAGCTGCTGTAATCTAGTGGAAGAGCATGTAAACAGATAAGCCTTTTTGCTGTATAGAAACTGCGTACTAGAAAATGACAGTTTTTTTTTTTTTTTTTTAGTTTGGAAAAAAGGGCATAATTATTATTAAAAGACCACAGAGAACACTTTGAAAATAAATCAAAACATGATCGTAGTGGGACTTTCACCCCTGAGTTGTCGCCAGTGATGCCTAAACACGAAATCTTTAACATATTGTAACTTTTCAACTGTACGAGCCGCTTTTCTCCTTCAGAATCTGCTGGAATGACGTTGATCGTGTTAACAGTTGAAAAGTTACAGTAAATCAGAGAACATATGCTGGAGCTCTGATGTTGAAGGGTAAAAATGATTAACTTGTCACGCATTTCTTTAAAAAAAAGTAAACTTTAAGGTGCAGGCTCCAGATGCTATAATTGAGACCTGCTATACAGGAAGTTTCGAACCTCGGCAGCGTCTGACCCCACAGTCCTCGGTCTGCCTCCACCTTGCTGTGAGAAGCTGCCCGTGTGGCTCCATTTGTGCTTCCTCCTCCAGCATTAAAACTTCCTCAGATAGACTGCGGTTTCAAAATTAGCCGTTCGGGCCGCCGATTGATTTTTACAACAGCGTGGCTCTCCTCGTCTCGGCAGGTGCGCTGAGATCTGCAGGGCTGTGCGTGACACGAATGTCGTCTTCCAAGGATGTGCGAAAGGGCAAAACGTGTGGCGACCCAGTTGTTTGTGCGATGATAGAGCTGACCCGAGCCGTGACAGCTCCCCGTTTGCATTAGGAAGGTTTTGCAGTTTCAATAAGAAATGTCAAAGAATCCCTCTGATCTGCTGCTACATTGAAATCAACAGGGATTTTACACGTCCAAACCAGTTTAAAAGCTTTTAATCAACTTGGGAGCAGTTAAAGCCAACAGTAGCGCATGCACTTCTCCAGGAATTCTGCCTATTTGACAGTTCTTATTAAATTCAGGGACATAAATTTAGTATTTAAAGCACTGATGTTTGATAATTCAAATTTAAATGATTTTATGGAGTGTGTTGGAAGTGCAACAGAACACATTTCCTGCTGACTCTTGTTCCCAGTGTTGACTGGATTGTGTGCTGACCTTCTGTGTATACATGTGCATGCAGGCTTTAAAATGACAGGTTAACCTTTCTGTCCCTTTGGGACGTTTTCTTTTCAGTCCCCTCCGTGCAAAAGACTCTAAAAATCCCAAACATTAAAAGATTTTTCTCCCCTTTAACATCCAGGGTCTATTCTCCTCCCTTTCTCCTTCACCTCCCCATTAATCTACTTCAGTTTTTCCCCCATCATGGTTATAAACAGAAAATATGTGCAACACACAAGCAATTTTAAAATAATCTGTGCAAACCGTGTTAAAGCAAAGTATTTGCTACAAAGAAACAAACTTCTCTGTCACACAGTTTGGTGGAGGCGATAAATCTGTGCAGGCTGCAGCTGGAGCATTAGAATGCTGAGCGGCGCCTCCTCCTCTGAGTCCACTCCGACATGAGCTGCACGGCTCGGACAGTGGCACAGTCAGAAGAAAGTCATGAGGTTGCAGCTCTCGTTGCCTGCTTTCTTTGCCAGGAGGCGCCCTCTCAGATCCGTCTGCCCTGGCATGACTTCTGGCCTGAATATAGAAAATTGTCAGATCCGAACCGTACATGCAAGCAGTTCAGATTCAAGTATTGAGAAATGGCTGTTAATCTTTTTTTAGGATTTTAAGTGTCAAAAAAAAACCGTTGCGCTGCTGGGATATTCCACTTGGGTGGTTCCTGATTGGAGTGAGGACACATCTTCATCTTCATCTTCAGGTTTATATTCAGGTGTATACGCTTTGTATTAGTATCTGTTTATGGGAACATAATAATAGGTTTTGTAGATAGACTGGCTGTACATTAGATGCAAACGACTCCTTTCCTCTGTCATTTGGAAGTAAAACAACTTTAAATGTAATTAAACTGAAGAGTCAACGTTTGGATAATTAATCAGAGTAATATTTCTTTTGTGACAATGGGAGATTCATAAATGTTTTAATGGAGCAGCTAAATCCAGTTTTACATGATGTACTGTGAGATCAGTGGGTGATG
>NC_050521.1:24127341-24151861 GCF_002922805.2 Oryzias melastigma | reverse complement strand
TGTTGGTACATCCAGGTTTTAAACTTTCCTGGAAGTCCTGAATATTATACCTTTATAAGAACCTTTTTGTTCAAATGTCATCAAACTTTAAGTATGAGCAACTGAAATGTGAAGAAACTGTGAGCACACGCATGCAATCATGTGCAAAACGAGACGTGACAGACCGACAAGTTAGGGTCGATGAATATTTTAATAAAAATCACATTTAAAAGCTATTTTAAAACAAAATTTATTTTAAATAAATTTTAGTTATTTAAAATAAAAAAAACAAAAGGAAGCAAGCTCAGGGTTTCTTTGTTTTACTTTTTAAAGTCTTTTCTACTCTTTTCTAGTCTTTTCTGCTGTTTGCGTTCGTGTTCATTTTTACTTTGAGAGGGTGTACTTTCTAAAAGTTATCCAATCAGTCCTGCACCAACCAAATTCTGCAGCAACAGTTCAACAATTTTGGACAGAATTTTCAAATCTTCCTTGGAAAATAATAAATGGTTTAACATGAACTAATATAATGCTTTTCTACCCATTTGATGGACGAAAGCTCTTAACAGTCCCATGCACAAACACATTCACACTAATTCACCTATACCTATAACCACCAGGAGAAATGTGGGATTCTTTGATCAGAGGTTGACCATTTTACCTCTGGACAACAACCGCTTTAATTCTTATCTTCAAATATTACTCTAGGAGCACAACATGTCCTACGAACCATTTCACTAATGCAAAAAGTTAATGCCAAGTCAGTGACTGTAAAAGTTGGAAGATTATTAGCAGCAAACTCTAATTAAAACGAACAAGCAAAAAAAAAAAAAAAAGAAATAGTCATTCTAGTTCTAAATTTTGTTCTGATATAAAATCTGGTTTAACTGAAATCTAATCAAATCTCTCACTTTTAAAAGCAGCAACTTTCTTTGCCATGTTTGTTGCTTCTGTTAAAATTTAAAGCAGTACATGAAGGAGCTAAATGCAACTTTCAACAGTTCTTTTAAAAAAAAAAGAAGTGTCAATTTAAGACCTTTCTTTTCAACTCGCCAACAGGAAAATCATTTTCAGCTCAGCCTCTGCAGTCTCCAGCCCCACAAACCAGTGGAATGGACTGTTTAGCCCTCTGGCGAGCAGCAGAGCAGCACACAGTGCAGGGTAGCCAGGAAGTGTAACCACTTCATTCCTTCAGGCTATTAAACTCACAAGATCATACAGCGCCTCGATTTCACACACAGAAACCTTTGCGGATATTTGTATTCTAGCATTCAAACTCTGGAATCGACTCAGCTTGAATTGTACAATACCGAAAATGGGCGAACAAGGTTGAGAATGTATGAAAGTATATTAAGCTAGTGACCCTAAAGTTGAGCATACACTATCAATGCCTGTTCACCAAAGCCTTGGAAAGAAATTGATAGTTTTTGAGAAAACTGCACTTAGAAAATGATAGATTTAATGTATGAGGTAAACGCTTGGAGCCCCTAATGTGAATGAGACCCCCAAAAGACTTCAATACTCTGGAAATTACTACAAGATACTACTAGAGTAAAATACTACAAGTTATTTGGAAAGTTGAAAAGATCTGATATTTACTGTCTCACTTAAAAAACATTTTATTTTAATTGTGTCCTATTGATTTTTTCGTAACCCTTTAACACAAGAGATGTCAACAGATACACCTAAATAACACAGTCTTTGACATACCATGATCTCTGACAAAGACAAAACAGGAGATTTAAAACACTTTACGGAAAGTGTTGGGTATATTTTCGCAAAGCTGCTTTTCTCTGCATCCGAATCAGCTGATTTATTATGAATTGGAATCACTTTAATTGCAAAAAACGTTTGAAGAGTTGCAGTACTCGAAAGAATGTCAGCACTGGAGCTAAAACTCTGGTGATAAAAGGTTAGTAATGGAGATTTTGCGGCCAACAGAAAATAACAAACGCTCTTTTAAACTACTTAAACAATTTTGGTAGTAAGCAGTTCACAACTGTAAAGTGCTTGATATCAGCACAAAGAGACTTTCCTTCACCTCAGAAAAAATTTGAATCACGGTAACGGCAAAAAATGGTTGAAGAGTTACAGTAGTTGAAGGAATGTCCGTACCGGAGCTAATACTCTGGTGCAAAACGGTTCATACTGGAGATTTTGTGGACAACACAAAGTAACACACGCTCCTCTAAACTGCTGTAACTCTTCCACCATTTGTGCAATTTCTTTGTTTAGTTTGGACCATGGTGGCACATGAGAGAAAGAAAATAACATTTCTGTAGTTCCAATGGATTCTAAGTCAGCTGTTTTTTTTAGTTACGTAAGCACTTCACGACTGAAAAGTGTTGTATATTGGCGGAAAGCCTCGCCTCCTCTCCTTAGAATCCACTGGAATCACTTTAATTGCCAAAAACAGTCGAAAGAGCTAAAACTCTGGTGTAAAGGGTTAATACTGGAGATTTCGCAGGCAACACGAAATAGCAAATGCTCTTTAAAACTAATGCAACTCTCCAACCATTTCACGCAATTTCTGTAAGTCCAACGGATTCCGAGTCAGTTAGTTTGCATTAGTAAAGTGTCTCAAATCAACATAAAAGTTGGTTTTCTACATTTCAGAATCCATTGGAATCACCTTCATTGCTGCAACGCTTGAAGAGTTGCACTCGTTGAAACAAAGTCATCACTGGGGCTAAAACTGGTGTAAAAGGAGCTAAGACTAGAGATTTTGAGGGCAAAACGAAATAACACGCTCCTCAAAACTACTGTAACTCTTTGACCATTTACGTCATTTCTTTAGCTCCAACGGATTCTGAGTCAGTTTATGTTAGCTACTATAAAGTCTTGATTTTTGGTGTAAAAGTCGCTTTTCTACACTTCAAAATCCATTGGAATCACCTTCATTGCTGAAACACTTGAAGAGTTGCTGTAGTCAAAAGAATCGTCAACATTGGGTTCATTGATTTTATGCTGTTTTATTTGACTACTGTTATATAAAGTAAAGCTTAGATGTGTAACACAATACAAAAACTTCCTAGTTGTATCTCCTCTCGGATAAAAGGACTTAGCAGTTCCTGCCCAGTTTATCCAAGTGTCCCAGTTGGTTTCAGTGTGAAAGCATCTTAAAGTTGCTGGGAAGGGGGGTAGTTGACCTCCATCTGGCAGGTCTTTTCTGAAAAAGAGGAGATTCTTATTGATTACCAATCGATTAAACTTAAACTAAATGAATTTTTTCAGTTAAACTCAAAGGAAATTCTGGTATAGACCTGTTTATTTGAGTATTCTTCCTGACTAAACTGATAATATGTGCACGAACATGCACTCTTATGTGGGAGTTTGAGGGAGCGTATAGAGACAACCACCCTCATTCATGCACAGTTTTTCCTTATTTTCATGCAGAGGAACACACAATGGAATAAAGAGTAAAGCAATGTATGTACCCTACCATTTCAGGGGGGAAAAGAACCTATTTAAATGCTAAGTAAGCGTTCTCCCTTATGGGGCAATGTCATTATGCCCCCCATCTCATAAGCAATGCCTCACAACTGGATTTGCACATTTAGAACTTAATTACAAGCGACCTGGCTTCTTTCTGTGGCGGATTCATGGGAGTGTCTCTATTGAGGGAAGGCAGGTTGAAGCTATACCTGACTTGTATGTATGTGTGCGTGCACGAGTCATTATGTACCATTTTATTGTGTTCTTGTGTGAATATGAAAATGTGTGATAAACATATTGTGCAATAAATTCAGCCTGTGCATGATTTCATGGGGGTCCCGGGGGGCCACCAGGGTGTCAATAGAGCAGGTTTCAAAAGGACGCAGTGGAGATATCAGACAATATTAGCTGTGTGGTTTGTGTGCGTTTGCACAATCGTGAGTTGCCTTCAGAGACTTTCAAAAGAGACAGCGAAACTCATTAATGCTTTAAGTGTTTAGGGACTTTGAGTGAAATTTAAGGTTCTAAGATTTAAAATGCCAAACAAATTACTGACAATTAACTTTAAATATGGTGCTACAGCTTTTTCTCCCTAGTGCATTGTGTGTTCACACATTTAAAAGAGCTGAAGCTCATCTACTTTACCAAGGTTTCATGGAGATCTCAATGGTCTGCAGTCCAGCTGATGTGTTAATTTATTTCATCTTCGGCTTATTATGATTGAACCTTAAGTTTTTAAGTCAAGCTTCACAAGTTTTCCCCCAATGATGCAGATAAGAACACAAATATTAGCGTATTTCTCTGCCCTGATAGTTTTTGTATACCTTTTTTTAACGATATAAAGATCTAAATAGGTCTTTGTTGAGTCTATGCTTGATCTGTGCAGACTGATGTTCTTTAGCCTTGAATAATAGCCAAGAAAGGTGAGGTTGATGGTGCTTTTCATATGAAATGCTAAAGACAAGAATGCAACCAAATCAACCTCATTTTAGGCTGTTTTTGAAGAAAATCGTTTTCAGCTATGATTTTTGTTTGGTTGCAGTTGTGTCACACTGGGATCTAACCTGTATTATTCAGCTGAAGACACAAAATTGTGGTACAAATAGTGTACTATATTGCGGTTTAGCCTTCGTGGTCGCACTGTATCACTGATTTTTTTTTTCCCTTAAATTTTGCCTTTATTTTATCATGTTCTGCATCCTGATTGGCAGTTTTGTCAATCAACTTCCTCCATGCCAGGTGTCTTACACAGAACGCATTCAGCTTTCCGCATTTACGCAAATCCTCAGTATTTGTTTTCATTCTTACTTTTTTTGGATGTATTTTTCCATGAAGGTTTGAACTTTGAGAGTTTGAAGAAGAGAGAAATGTTTTTGTCTGCGAAAAGTGTATAAATTGTGTAGTGAGATGTTTAACAGAATTAAAATATTGTAAAAATTAAAGTTTGCAATTTGCAGATTTTAACTCTCAAGGGTTATTTTTAGAATGTAACTCCTGTGATAAACAAGGGATCATATGTTTATAATTTAACATCAAATTTGTAAAGAAAAGCATTACATTTGTCTAGTTTAAGACAAGTTTGATACCTCTGCAGTAAATATGTGAAAGTTTTTTTAAAATTTTTTATACATAAAATATCCCAGCAAAAAAAGAATCAGGCATTGAGAGTCAAATAGGAGGTGAACTTTCAGAGATTTTAATATGGTTTGTAGCTGCCTGTAGCGTCATATGGTACAAGCACCAGTTTATCAGTCAGACTTTAGATCTGAGTTCTTTAAATCATAGGTTTTTCTGAATAATCTGCCAGGTTTTAGATTTTCGCAAATGTCTCTTTGGAATGTTTTTAATTTGTCAATTTTCAACTTTGTGTAATTTTCATAAATTGTTTGTTAGTGATTATTAATATCATATTTTGTTAGGACTAAAGATACATAGAATTTATCAATGCTTCATGTTAACTTTAACCCCTTTGTACTTAACTTCATTTCCAATCACAAATAATACATTTTTGTAGTGTTTTTTTTTCCATTGAAGGTGACACTAAAATTAGTGGAGTCCTGGAAGCAATATATGGTGTAAAGGGGTCAGAAAACATGCATTACTTTTTTTTTCGTTTTGCTTAAACTGTTAGAAACTATATTAAAACTGAATTAATGATAAGAGATTTCTCACTCATTAGCTTTATTTTTGCTCTACTGGTTTTTAAATTTCACATACTTGGAAAATCAATTCAGTTGTTTACTGAAAATTCCTCTTTTAATGATTTAAATGTAAAACCAATATGCACTGGTGTAAGGAAAATATTATTACTCTGATACTTTTGCTAGTCCCTTATCCCTCTTTATTTATTCTGGAGTGACATAAGCCAATAAGTAACAGGGAGCAAGAGAGCAGCTATTTATTATTCATAAATGTCTTGTGTTATCAGACAAACATGACAGGAACGCTGATTCCCGAATTTTTGACAGAGTATGACTGGAAGTGAGAGGCGGTGGGAGATGATGAGCTGAAATCAGGGTGATTACAGGTTGCATTCTTCAAAGGCTCTGGCAGGAAGCAACGAGCAGGCAAAAATAATCTGAGAGGAATTGGAGTTTGTGTAAAGACAGAGATAGGAAGGGCTGTATTGATGTTAGATCACGAGAAACAGAAATGGATCACTCTGCAACCACGTCACATAACAGGAAACGCACACAGCCCAGACTGCAAAAATAAACAATGACTGTTTGATCAGTTTAGCACGAAGAACCAGCTTTTGTCCCTTTATCGTACCACTTTATCTGGAGATCATTTTTAATAGTTTAATGTTTGCCTTGCTATGAGATGTTTGATTCAGTGTATCTTATTTGCATTTAGGTCTAAATGTATGTATTTTAAAAGGGGCGGAAATGGAATAAAAAAAAAACATAAATACCATGAAGTAATATTTAAAATTACAAAAAAAATATTGCCTAAATACATAAAAAAAAGAATAATATATGTATATGTTCTTTTTAAGCTTTTTTCTGTGCTTTTCTCACTATAGGGCACATTATTATAAGCCACACCTTCAATAAATGCTCCAGTTCCAAAATTTTGTAATTTAAAAGGCGCACCAAACTATAAGGACATTAAGCGACTCAACTCGCGTTCAAGCGGACATCCAATGAAAAGTCTATGCAAACGTGCATAGACAAGAATTCTGATCGCTTATGATCACAATAACACCAAAAAAAGGAAGTCTATTTGCACATACATTTTGAAATTGTGCCAAACTTTAGGTTAGGAAGGGTAAAGGTTATGATTATATAGAGTTAAAGTTAAACCACTAAATGGTTCCTGAGTGAAGCTGTTTCTGCAGCTCACTGCTCCTCCAGGGGATGGATCACATGCGGAGAACACATTTCACACACCTAGACGCGTGACACCTAATGGGACTTTAATTTTAAGTTCAATTTTTCATGAGGCCAACAGCAAAATTCAGCCTTGGATGCAATTGAAATATGTGCATCTCTGCTGCACGTATTACAAAATTATAAAACATCACCAAAAAAACATAACGTTGAGAGCTGCTTACCTCTCAAAACTGCTTCAACATCAGTAAACACAGGAATGAATCCATATATAAAACAATCTGGATTATAAGGCACACTTTTTTCTTTTTTTTCTTTATTAAAATTAAGGCTACAGCTGTGCTATTTTTTTTGCATGCCCGACCAAAAACTGTGTATGCTGTGGGCTTTTACTTAAATCAGCATTTATATTTTTATAATATTTGTGATCTAGTATGAATGTTTTCTTCATGGATGAATGCATTTTGTAAGTTAGAACGCTAAGGTTTGTAGGTCGAGAGAAAACGAATGGAGGTCATTGTGTTGAATTTTTTATTTATGGCATTTTTGTTGCGGATAAAATATGCATTACCACATCCCAGCTAATTTTTGTGACACTGACTTATTTAAGAACATCTGTGAATTTCAATAAGCTCAAGCTAAAATAAAAAAGACTGAGTCAGCTTTAATGGGGATGGAGATGTGATGACCCTGGATTGGAATTACAAAAAGGCTAAATAGGCTGTCCTATTGGATCCAATGCAAACCAATAGATGATGTAACTTCTTTTCTTTCTTTTTTAAGAAATAAAAGGATTTGTGCAGAACCAATGGTTCCCACTGTGTCCATGTGAGTGTGCACAGGTGATAAATCATGTCATCATTTAGACTCTCCTTCTGTCTGCAACCTTTAATCAGACTTTGATTTCAATGGCCTATTCTCTCTAGTGACCTAATTCCTAACTTTTCTTCTATTTCCTCATTCTCAGTGCGATCTATCTTTTTTTTATAGCTTCTTTTATAGCTTTTTCCCTGACCTTCTATTTCTAATTATTCCCTACCTGGCATTAGGTTCAAAGATTGAACAAATGGAGCTGTGAGTAAGAGTACATGTCCACAAATGTCCAACAAACACGATCAGGAAAGCAGTTTAAGTTCCCAGAAGCTGCTTGTGTATTGTGTGTGTGCTGTAGAAATGCGTTTATCTCTGTGCTCACAAGTCCTTTGAGTGCTTCCAGGCTCAGACAGCACATCGTCCTGCGTGTGCTTTGAAAAAATGCTTTCTTTTTAGTTACCTAGACAACCTCATACATCAGCTTGCTTACATTCCTCCAATCAAAGTACAGATTTACTTATCTTAGAAAGTCCACTCTCATCCGGACAAGGCAGGCAGCATGTTATGGAATGTAATCTCTGAATTCTTCTGTATGTTCGGTCCAATTCGATAAACAATGCTGCATGAGAAGTCAAAAACACAAAGATGGATGATTTGAGTAGCTGGATTATTGACTTTCTGACAAAACAGATGTTTGTAGGGTTGAAGGGCAGCTTGAGAAAGAGGCTGGTTCTCCATGAGCAGCAGCAGGCAAAAGCAATCCTTAGTCTGGACTCTGAAAACTGCAAATAAGTGAAGAACTGCATTCTGCATAAACAGAACTGTATATATCCTGGGGGGATCCTAAAGCTGCGTTTACACTGATTCGGGTGTTAAGTTTTAATGTTAAGTCAATACACAGACACAATCTGAGTTCTTGCAACGCGATTTAGGGGTAGGGTGTGGTGCAGCAGTCCAGAGCCAAAAAATCAGAACTTTACTGAGGTCAACACATTGCATCAACCAATCAGAGACTAAGCTTTGAACACGTGACCTTTTCAGTGACTCGATCAGTGGGTTGAGTACAAATCCAAAATGGAAGATCTATATGGAAAAAATGGTAAATGGCGTATACTTGAACAGCTTCCTCGAAGGCCCAAGGTGGTCCACAGTCACAGACCCATTCACACGTTCATACACCGATGGCGGCTCCACTGCTGAACACTGGCGTCAACCTTCCACCAGAGGCAAGGTGGGGTTCAAGTATCTTGGCCAAGGACACTTCGACACATGGGTGGGCAAGGCGGGAATCGAACCCACTTTCCTCCGATCAGGAGTCGATCGTCCTAACGATGCTCCATAGCCACCCCACAATATAAAAAATATAAAGAGGAACTTATTTTTTTTTCTAAAAAACATTATTTTGTATCCCAAATGATAAATAAAAAGACTTTAGCTTCATTTCCACTGAGCGGTCCGTTCCAGTACGATCCGGTATTGTGATCGTTTCCATTGTAAAACGGACCCATTAACACAGTACCAAACCGTACTTCTTGGAGACTCCATCGCCCAATTGAAAATTGAAACACAACAGTTGGGGCGGAGCTGCTGTACCCACCCGTTGATTGTTTTTTTTTTAAAAAGCACCAATATTGCGCTCATTTAAGCGAATGTATATCTGGAAATCATGCAGACATTGTGGCCCTTTAGGCCTGGAGTTGTCTAGCCCTGATTTAGTCCAATGGAGAGTAGAAAATTCTGCAAAAAAATGGGGGAGCTTCAGGAAAAATTGAAACTAACTACAACCTTTAGAGATGGTTTGATGATTTTACACACAAAGCTGTTCATTTTTAAGACAAGTGGACTAATCATTCCCAACCAAACTTTTATCAGATCAGGTCTTAATTAATCTTGATCTTTCAGATTTTTTGCTTGGAGCACAAACGTCAAAATTATGAAAAAAATAAAAGTTTGTTTACTCCTCACACTTAAAATTACAATCCTTTGCTCTCAGGATTATTAGGCATTTATGGACTGCTACTCCCCCTCCTACACTCAGTTCTCAACAGCCACAGTTATAGAAGTAAACTGCTGTGAACTATTGGATTAATGTTTGGGTTAGATTTATTGAAAGGGTTCAAGTTTTCTTCATCTTCTGGGAATACTTGGTTACCTGGTTTCCTACTGCATTTTTCTGATGCTTTTTTTTTTTTTTGCAGTGATGAAAATGTAACGTTAGGAGCTTGTTCTCCCAGCAGGAGGTTGCCATTATTCCCATTAGACTTCCTCGTGGTTGTTGATGGCAGAGCAGAAAGTAGAGGCTGTCACAGCTTTATTCTCCCAGGAGAGAAGCAGGAACTAAGGAAAGCATTTACTAAAATGATCTTTTTTTATTTAAATGGGTTTTCAGGTGTTTATTTATTTTTCTAATCCATTTCAGTGGGCATTTCTTTCACTAAAGTTTAACTCTGAGTTGCAGTTGATAGTGGCGTGAGTGATGGGGGAGGAGAGAATGACAATTCAACACAGGAGATTAGTTGTAAGTGCTAAAGAGGAACCTGCCTTCCTCATTTGCCAACTGTGTCAGGAAGAAAATTACTATCATTCCAACGACGGGTCTTCATTTGCTAAACAGATGCTGCTCAATGCCAAATGGGTCATTACACCAACTACAGTGTGTGTGAGTGCGCTCATGTGTGTGCCGTATTAGAGCTGCATGTGCCGCAGCACACTGCTCGCATGTGCCGACTGTGTGCGGCTATGTATTATAAATTAGAATGTTGTATTGATGAGGACATATGGTGTTTCCATATGGGATTGTCATTGTCTCTGAAGTCTCAATTCAACAACCTCAGGCACAAAGCCAGTGACAGCACTGAGCTGCCAAGTTTGGTGAATTTACAAGCAGCGATACATGTAAAGAAGAGCACAAGGAAGAGATGAAGATGGCTTTGATTTATGAGTTTGTGAAGTTTTTTCCTAACTACAGTCAAAGTTTGAGACAGTGGTGTAAAATAAGAGGAATTCAATAAATTATTAAAGTTTTGGAGCATTTTTGACAGATGAAACTTTCTCTGCTACCTTTTTAAACCTTAGTGAGAACGGTCCTGGTTAGATACAGGATGTCTGCTGGCAAAATATGGCCAAACCAGTATGGGTCATGCTAGTAGCTCACGTGAAATATCGAGGTTTAAGCAGCTCTCTGAGCCCAAAGAGCCAAAATGTTTATGATCACATTTTGCAAGCAACAGGTCGTAGCGAACACTTATACAACATGCAAGGAAGGGTAAGTGGGCTTGAAGTAGGTGACGCACAGGTGTGTCGTACAGATTTTTTATTTATTTCTACTCCCCCAAATCAAGTCTATTAGTGCTGTGTAATAAGTGTGGATTCTTTGTGGTGAAGGATGACTGTTGGAAATGAGAAAATTACACAATTAGTGTGTAGTTTGTGTGGAGATCTTACAGGCGTCCTACAGGAACTTGTGTGAGGTATTTATGCCCATATATGCACCTTACTAATGACTAGAACAGGGACAGGCATGTTTTCCAACATACTCTGCTCTGGCATGTTTTAGTTGGCTGGACACACCTGAACCAGGTAATCAGTCATGAGTAGGGCTTGAATATCTGGAAGTCATGCAGATACTGAAGCTGCCTATTCCTGGACTAGAGTGTGCTATGAGGAGAGTACGACAGCGTCATTTGCACATCATCAGTGTGAGTAACTTACAAATACTTTATGATAGACTTACCACGTGCACGACAATGGTACAATCCATTTAAGGAGGCCCTACAAGCTTCAAGGGAGAGGCAAGACACCTGAGCCCCTCTTAAAATGTGGCCACTCCTCCCTACAACCCTCTACAGGCAGAATAATATATAAACTTGCAACAGTGCATGTGACTAAGACCAAACATTTTTGTTTATCCTCTCTATGGTTAGTAGTTAATGTCGGCTGGAAGGCTTGTGTGGAATAATATATATGTATGGAAATTTGTTTGAACTGTTGTTTAACTCTGGTGTTTCTTCTTAAAAGTTACAAATAGAAAAAGTGAACTTGTAAGAAGTTTGCAACTGCATATTGAGTATTTAGTTAATAGGGAATCACGCCTTAAAATTGTCCATGTAATCTTTAGTGGTGTAGAGAAAAACTGATTTGGCGAAATGTTGTGATAATTTTTTCCCCTTATAGCACAAATTTTTTACCAAAATAAAAGCACCATGAGTTTGCTTGGGTAAAAGCAACTTGTATGTGAGATATAGTTGGAGTGCATAATGTTGTGATCATTTAATAACATTTTATTATTTTATTTTTCTAAGTCGAACTTTTTTTTTTTTTTTTAAATTGTCTCTAGTACAGTCTTGGGATATATTGTGATACGCACCATATTGTGATATTGCATATCGTGAGATGTGTATCGTGATACGTATCGCATCACCAGACTCCTGCCAATACACACCCTTGTAAGTTTTGATGTGATATATTGTCTTTTTTTTTTTTGTCTCTATATACATGCATGTATTATTTGGATCAGAACCACTTCCCATTGCACCATAAAAACAGATGCTATCGCTTTAACTCATGAATCTTTTATCTTAAGGAAACATCTGTGTGCACTCCTTCTCACTCTGCTAACTCTGATTTGTTCTGCACTTCAAACTAATCCATGCATCCTCAAAGCTGTTTGGATGAAAACACACTGATGCAAGAGGAGTTACCATTCTGAAAACTGTGACTTTTCCACAAACACGTGTGTAGAAAGTGAAATTACCTCCGAGTCCCTGAAGTGAACGCATATCTATAACATCTATTGTAGTATCCATTGTTTCAGGTTAAATTTATCTGACTGGTTTGACAGCGGTTTCACATTTCAGTTTGGTGACATACCCGTAGGAAGAAATTTTAATGAGAAATTGGATATATCAGTTGGCTGGCTCTAACCCTCATTAGTTTTCATTATGAGTTTCCCTCAAGCACAGATGATCTGGCAAGGACTGGAAAAAAGTCATCCTTTCAAAGGCTGTCTGTGACAGAAACAGATTTCTTAGCTGTTGTGATCCCAAAAGATTGGCGTCGCGGGCATACATTAGTATCATTCGATAACAACACGGTGACATTATTGTCAGGTCTGTAATTGCTGGTGTTGATCTCTGTTTCAGTTGGGGAGAGTATATTTTTTCTGTACCTGGAGGGCAAGGTCTAACAAGAGTTTGGATAGAAAACTTCTTCGACCCACTCCAATTACCGTATTTTCTGGAGTATAAGTCATATTTTTTTTTCATAGTTTAACCAGGAGTGGAACTTATACTCAAGTGACTTATTTGTGTCTTTTTTTTTTTTTTTTTTTAAACATTAATAGGCTCATATATTTGCTATTTTCCCTGTAAACACTGGTTGTCCTTTAGCAGTTGTTTCCTCTAACAACCACTAGAGGGCGCCGCATCTGAGTATAAGTATTTTCTACTGACAGCGGCAGAAGAAGTGTCGTCCAAAACAAACATGGCTGATAATCTGATTGTTTTCCTCTTAAATTTTGATATTTTTCTTATACAGATCAAAAGATTAGTATTTTTGTTTTCATTTACTTAATATTTCTTTATTTTAGCTACTCTTGGCTTGGCGGATTTGTTTAGAAACGCCAGACTTTTCTCCTAAAAGTGCGACTTATACTCCAGAGTGACTTATATATGGTTTTCTTCTTTTTGATTAGACATTTTTTGTGACTTTTACTCCAGAAAATATGGTAACTTTTGTATTGCATAGGTCTTTTGATTACAACACTTTCAAAGCCAAAATAATAATAAAAAAAAACTTTCCCTTTCTTGGACAAATTTCTGCAGTATCTAATCAGAAACTCGCCTCTGAATTGTGAGTAGGTCTGTTAGCACAGAGCAACCCCGCCCCTCTTCTCCCTTTTTATTACTGAGGGCTCAGACCAAGGAGCTCGTGGCCAAAAAAAAGTCACAAATAAGATATTTTTTTCAAACTACATTTTCTTCGTCTGGTCCTGATTCACAACAATTTGAATAAATACTCAGAAAGGAAATTTTAAGCTTATTTTTCTGTCAATATGTCGCCCACCATCAGAAAAAGGCCACAACACCATGGTAAAAACATGATTTTATGGAAGTGGGTCGCTATCTTCAATCATGCAGATTACAAAAACCCTTCTAAAAGTTGTTGGTGTGGAACCTCACAAATCTCACTTTCATGTTGACCTGGACAGATGAGCTTTACGTTTATACCGAGGACACGTGTCTCTTTAGTTCATGTACCACACATAGGCTGTGGAGGGACACCTTAAGAAGCACACACACCATCTTTCAGACAGGCCTAAATGGAGACCACTGAGGTCTTAGCGACTCCATGCTGGATGTGATGTGATCAGAAGTGGCTTAATGGTGCCATATTGTGTCCCTTCTCACAAACACACACAGGCTAAAGACACCGGCCATACAGTTCCTTGCAAGGACTGGGAACACTCGTGCACACACACAGACTGCAGAGATTAAACCATGTTACTACACACCTCCTCATTTATTTAACAAAGATTGCACAAATGCGAATGTATTTCTGACAGAAACAGATTTAAATTCAAATTTCTTTATGAGAAGTAAATTATTTTTTGGTTAAGCTGGGAAAAAAGCACCAGTGAAGAAGGAAAATCTGAGGATGGGAGGATGTTGAGTCAAGACTTGATGCTGTCATTTTTTGGAGAAGATGCGTAATCTTATGCTTCCCTCAACAATGCCCATTCCATTGAAAAGTCTAAAGTTTAAAACACACACATTCTACGCACCCTCAAGCATCGATATATCATCGCTAGTTAAACCAGTTGACTAATCAGGGACTCGGATTTGGTAGTGACGTATTGGTACCGTCCTTTTAAATTCACGGAAGTGCAAACGGTTTGAATTGATCTTGAAGGAGCAATTGGTATGCTAATGAATTAATAATTACAGCTTATAATTATCGTTAATGCAGTTAAGAAAGACATGAAGGTGGCTGGTGTTAGAATAGAGGATGCTGAAGACAGGCTTAGATTGGAGGAAGCTGATTGGCTGTGGAGACCCCTGAAGGGAAAAGCCGAAAGGAAAAGATGAATTACCGTTAAGAAAATGTAAAGTGATTCTTCCTTAAAACACAGATAAAACTCAACGAATTGGTAAGTTGAACTTCTTCCATTGGAAAAACCACACTTAAAACTTTGTTCACTTGACCAAAAGACTATGAATGGGAAGCTACACAACCATTTACCATTTAGGGACTATATTTGGAATGCATAATTAGGTTGACTGACACCTAAACTGCTGGGTAACCTTGATTTTGAAGTTTTGTTGAATAGGCAACTTAACCAGTGAGTGACATGATGACTTGAAGGCTAACACTGGTGACAGCATGTCAGATGAGATCTCTGCGTAACGGAGCAGGTGACTGGACAGTTTGCTGTCTAACTTACTCATAAGATGACTCACTAGCTGTCAGGAGAGTTGGCTGTCTGACTCCTTGACAGGACAAATACCGCAAGAAAAGAAGGCAGAAGCTCGTCTGGTTTTGTTTTGGGATATTCTGGAAGTCTTTAAACACAATATTAGTTTTTTGGAAGATTAAAAAAAAAGAAAGTCAGATTTTTCTTCCTCTTAGGTTTGCATTTATGTTCAGATTGCCCCAATAGTTACACATTTACAAAAATAAAAAGAAAGCAATAATATGGAACCCCTGTTGTCCCAGAAAAATATTTTGTTGTCCCACATAAACTATGACTTGAACAGACAAGATACAAGAACAATCATAGTAAAATGTTTTTGATAAAAATAAAACAATCCTGAGAAATTCAACAGTTTTTACATCCGTACCCAACATTTAATACATTTCCAGACAAAAGAAGTTGTTCTCTGCTCATTTTTCTTTCCATTTTTTCATTATTCTTTTTAATCCTGCAGTTATTCACCTTGTGCGCACAAGTTCTGTGTTTTGAGCGAACGAGATTAAAAAAAAGGTGCTTTTCAGGACTTATCAGGCATCCTTAGAACAGAGGAAAGTGCTTTTGAAAAATGAAAGGATGAAGCACAAAGGATTCAAATGAATATAAAGACAGTTCTATTACTTTTACCCAGATAAACTAAAGTGTCTGTGATGTTAGCAGGACTTCCACTGACAATAAGTGTGAATTTGTGAGAGGAATCAACGCACATGCTGTTGTGTTTTCCAGGTCAATTCATCCCCAAAATGAGCTAATTTGAGGAAACTCACTTGCAAGAGAATGGAGTTCGACAAAAAAAAAAAAGAAAAACAATAGTGAGAAAGAGAGAGACTCAACTAAAACATATTTTTAGGAACATAATTTGTCTGTCTCATTATAATAAAATTCTAAATTGTATCATCTCACTCCAAGACTTGTGTGTTTATGGTACAGATGAAATGTAAATAAGAACTGGACCGAGTGAACGTGACATCATCCATGGTGTACTTCCAGCTCCAGCTAAATTAAACCAATTCAGTCATTTGTTTGCTGTATGGACGTCGCCATGTTGGAACCAGATATTATCAGCAAGCAGTGATTGGTCCGAGGAGATCTGAGTAAGAATTGCCATGGCAACCACCGTCACCAATCAGGAGTGAGCTTGTTGGAAGTTCACACCCCATCTGTTAACCATTTTTTTTAGTGTTCAATGTAAGACAAAAATTAAGCATCTGATTGGCTAATTTATAACTTCATTGACTTGCACTACAGGATTAGGAATAGCAAGAACATGCTAAACATGCTAAAATATTTTAGATAAAATAATGAACTATGCTGCCCTGCAATGGACTGGACACACGAGTGTACTCCACCATCGGTCAACAGGATCTGGGATAGGCTCCAGCAACACCGTGGCCCTGTAAGGGAACTATTGTGTTCAGAAAATGGATAGATAAAACAATGAACACATTTAGAGCAAAAGACCAGAAAATTTGACAAAACTACATAATAAAATGACATAAAATAAAACAAAAATACATTAAAAGCAGTCCAGCAAATTCTGGAGAGGAAAAAAAAAATATTCAGAAAGTTAAATCATCAAAATCGGAATTTTTACTGATTTATTTTTTAAATGATGTGTCTTCAAAAGGAGGACCTCCAAGACATTGTCGGAGTATGAGTTTTCATGATTAACTAGTTCAATTCGTCAACACCAAAACTGAGCAGCATTAAACCCAGGAAGAAGAATGTTTAGTCTGGAAAAATCTAATGATGGAGTTATTATATCTATAGAAGTCAATGGGATTTTTACATACTTCCTGGTTTGGAACGAGTGGGAGGGGTCACAGTAGCATTTTTATCCAATCAATGGTTGTGACCGTAGTTTAAAAATCTCTTTAGAGCAGAAATGTAAAAATCACCAGCCTATCACTCATTTTACTGAAACAAAGAAACATCACTAAGTCTCTGGATAACTCTGAGTCAGTTAAACTTGCAGATTCCTCATATGTGAATCTGGTGCACAGGATGGTCTCCTCCGTGACTTATTTGCTCGGTAAGCAGCTGTTGTTTGTGGCTGATTGCAGACTCATGTTCAACCAGACCAGCCTGTTCACCCTGCAACTGCCTGCAATGACAGTCATGTCACTGACATGCATTTATTTGCATTTATGTCACTTAAAGTTATAGCAAACACATCTGTGTAATCCGTGAGTTGCTGAATGCTGAGTAGCAGCTATTGATACCTTCTTTTCTTTGCTCCACCGTGAGAACAAACACGTCTTCTCTAATACGTCTTCCTCTGAATCCTCACTGTATTTCTGTCTCCCGTTCCCTCACTTCCCTGTTTTCATTTCTGTTTTTGGATGCCGAACCTCCACTCCTGTCTCTTCCTCTCCCCTCCCACTTGTACCCTTCAGACAGCAGCAACCATTTTAAGGGAAAATCCATTTCTCTTTACCCAGATTATCACATTCCCCCTCTTAGTAATTGAACAGGGCTTCCCTCTCAATGGGATCGTATCGGAATACAATTTCTTACTGAATGGAGCAGGGGTGGATCATGGATTGCCGGAGGAAGCAATAAAGCTGTTTAGGTGTTGTACTGTCCTGTAAAAAGACACATTTTTCATGTTTTAAACAAGGTCTTCACAGGAAGTAATTACTCTGGAAACAGGCTTCCCTGATCTGCCGGCCTTTTTAATGGTCTACCCTCCAAAGAAAATATCTTATTGCTCCAAAGTGATTCGGCTGCTTTTGCTACAGAGAGGCTTCATCATTTTAAATAAAAGTTCTCTTAAAACCAATCAGCTTTTTAACAAGTGCTGTCAGATGGTCTTAAAGAGGGGCAGTAAAAGATACACTTTTACAATGGACATGTTTTTATTAGCTCTATACTTAATATTACATTAGACGGTACATTTTGTAAACTCAGCTCTTCCCGCTTGACAAGTTTGACCACAATAAATCCAAATCACGAATCAGATTTTCCAATTTTTCGGGATATTTCAATCATTTCAAAACATAAAACAATTCAACTTGTGCATATAAAATAGATAATAAAAGTTATTTTGAAGAGTAAATCACTTTAAGTAGTTTTACAAAGAAAACTTTCCTCCCGTGTCTCTCTAGAGATATAGCTCCATGGGGTCTGAGTATTTCTAGCAGTTTCTTCATGCATTTTTACCCTTTTCTGCTTCCTCAGGGGGTGGCAAGTCTGCTGTGGGCTCTGGTGACCTGCTAACTCGTAAATGTCCAGAAGACTTTGTCAGCAGGGGTGTTTTCTGCACCGCAGAGACAGGGGGAGGGAAAAGCTGAAAAACATCCTGGGAGGCCCTGAAAAAAAAAAAAAAAAGAAAAAAACGTGGCCTTTTGCTACACCTCATCGTGTTTGTCTCAGCTGGCACGAGTGGACTTGGCTGTGCTCGGCTGGACGGCAGAGAAACCGATAATTACAAAATGAAAAAAAATAAAAAGAGTTTCAGTTGATAAATTAAAAAAATACAAATCTGAAGAAATCACCTTTTTAACCATATAATCAAATTCCCAACCGGTAATTTTCTTGTAAATACACACATATACTGTATATGTGTATATATATAATTTTTCAGGAAAGCAATGGTCATGTGACACTGACTAGGATCAGTCAGACTATTTCAAAGCTCTAAAAATACTTGTGTCCTTTTGTTTTATGATTTCCATTTAAAACAAACAAATACAGTACATATATTTTTTATAAAAAAGAACTATCACCTAAAATTACTTTGTGAAATAGATTAAAAATAATTTTTTGTTGCACAGTTTTTTACACTGAGCTTGTTTACATGTAAACATTTGATGAACTTAGTATAATCAGTTATGCTGAGTCATTAACCCCGGAGGTCAGCTATACACATTATTTTAGATAATTACTAAATAATTAATTACCAAGCTAAACACTTTTTATTTTTCATTTTCAGCTGCAGTTCTGCCTTTTCTCTTCTGTCAAATGAAAACTTTTTTCTCCCTTAATTGAAAAGAATAATGTGATTGAATCAATGATTGTTATCAGTGAGGATATTCATTTATGTCTTGTTTTTATAAGTTTGAAATAAATAAACTAAACTGAACTTAACAATAACAAATTAAGAATATTACCATAGTAAAGGCCTTTAAAATAATATGTCAACACACCAAATGCAGATTTAAAGTTAATTTGATAGTTAGACATCAAAGGTTACTAACTTGTATAATCATCTTTTGTTTATTTGATTCTTGTTTTTTTTAATATTTTTCAATTATCAACCAGATCTTTTCCATGTTTAGGCTGGAAGTAGAATCACTGAATTTATGCTATGATGTTTCATCCGTTCATTGGCCGTCTGCTGACTTTTATTTATGAAGTTTAGTATTGTTGGCCCGTTTGAAACTGTATGTTATTTATGCATAAACACAAAAAGAAAAAAAAAACAGAAAGATCATGAAGAGGTGCACGAGGAGGCTGTGAAGAATCAAATCTTTGTGTTTACTTGTTTTATTTTGTGACTTTTGTTACATGATAGTGAACGTCAGATTATCCGATAATTTAAGAATTCAGATAATGAAAGCTGATGAAAAATGTCATAAATAAAGTTTTGATTTGATCTGACTTTTGAAGTATTTATCATTTATTGAGATATTTTCATTTTTCTATTGAAAAAAAAAAAAAAAAAAATCTACTTCTGGTTAAAATACTGAGAATGATTTTAATGTCATTTTCAGATATTTCCCCCAACTTTATTCAACTCTGGGTCATTTGGTCTTACAATCCGACAAATAATAAAAAACTATGTTGGTCTGCAGCGGCAAAAAAAAACTTTTTGTGCAGCTGAAGAAAGATCAGAGTGATGGAGATGTGATGTACCAAAGAGCGTGTTGAACATCACCCTGTTTGTCTTGACCAAATACGAGGCAGAATTGGAAGTCTGGACAGTCAGAGGTCAGTAGATCGGCAGATTTAAGGTGAAACATAAAATTCTGCAAAGCTTTCTTTGAGCCAGGGTCACAAAAATAAATGCACATTTATATTTGTGCTTATTATTTCTGTGGTTGCAGCCAAACTGTGTTAAATTGGAAAAAAAAAATGTTGTTCTACTTACACTGAATTCTTCTTAAGTTAAATTTGTGATCAATAATGTATTTAAAAAATGTTTGTGACTCTAAAATTGGATCAAGTTTCTGCATTATTGATATGTGATTTTATTTTGAAGGGGCTTCCTGTCAGCTTCCTGTTCCTGTAATCAAGCTCTAATCAGCCCAGTTGCATCTCGTTAGTCCTTATCTTCCGCAGTCATAGTAGGTTTTTATGTAACTTTTCATGAGCTCCTTGTTTACGGTTATAATAATTCATCAAACTATTTATTTATTTCTTAGCTCATATGGAGAAAATGAGCTCAACATTTCATCACAGAGCAGACAGAACAAAAACATCCTGTAAGTTTCAACACTTTCTTTGGTTTGTGGTTGTTTGTGTCAGTATACTCCTGTATGTTTGTTTAGTCATAAATATATTAATTACTTAAAGCTTTAATGTGTTGAACATTTTATTAGTCTGTGAGTCATTTCAGAATACCAAAATAGTTAATATATTTTCGATTTTGGGTAGTCTTTACCTTAATGATTTTTTTCCCTATTCGTGCAATTTCAGTGATTGGTTTGGACATATTGTCAATAGGTTTTTAACTTTTCATGCTGTTTGTGTCTCCGTTGTTTAAAAAAAAGTGTTTTTTTTCCCCTTTTGTAAAGTAAAATACACAAATCTGTAAATACCCTTAAATCACTTGTTATGGTCCACATCCTCTTCACAAGGGACCCCAATCCAACATGAAAAAACACATTTTGCTTCTTTAATATATCTGATTTCTTCTGTCATTAAGTGGTGAGTTGACACTGTCATCCAGACTATATACATATTTATAGTTCAAGCTATGTACTCATCATTAATAATTTTAAAAATTCATGTATTAAAGGGAAAAAAAAACTGTTTTCCTCCCAGTTCTATCTTCTTTGATTCCACCACCTCCTTAGTTTTTTGTCCAATGAGTTCCCACATTTTTCCAGATTCATTCTGATTGTTTTTCACTTCTTTAGATCAAATGACAAAGGTAATAATCTGGTATTTATACTATTGTGCAGACAAATATTTGATTCTGATTGGCTGCAGGGTGTGGATTAAAAGTGGTAATCTAGAAATTAAGTTTTGGTCACATAGCCATAAATAGTACACGTGTTCATTCTAAATGCCAGAAGTAACCATCTGTTGTGCCAGTTAACTTGTACAACAGAAACTTGAAACATAGATGAACATTGGCTATTCCACAGTTCATCATAACAGCTAAACAGTAGAAAAGATTTGTTCTTAAAATGGCTCTAGGGTGCTAGGATCTCTACCGTCAACAGCAATGTTGTGTTCTGTTTTAAAGGTTTGTAGGATGGCTTTATGTGTTGCTTTCTCCTAAATAAATGGTGGATAATGATTGATAATTTGATCATTAATTGATTACATTTTTTTTTTGTTGATACTAGTTTAATGATTGATTTTTTTACATCTAGTTTACGCATTATCCAATTAGTCGACTAATCAAAATATTAATCTGCGATTAGTCAACTATTAAAATAATCATTTGTGGCAGCCCTTCAACATATTCTCTCAACTCTTTTAGTCCTGTTCAGAGTCACAGGATTGCTGGACCAAAGGCAAGGTAGACCTCGGATGGTTCTCCAGTAGATTCAACACCATTTAATTAAATTCTGTTTGATTTTGGAAAACGTGGTGCACAAACAGTTCAAAACAATGTTATTTTTCTTGAATGAGATTTTAGTCCATCATTCGGACCTTTGTGCATCACATTAACTAAAACGATGGACATATGACTGCCCCTTACACACTGCCTTCCATCAAATCCCTTCTCTTGCCCTCCTTATCTGTCTGTTATGGATCCAGATGAGGAGGGGAACAACCACGTTCTCCTCAGGAGTCACCTTAGAGAGATGAGCGAAGAGGAGGAGAGTTGTCCTGGCAGAAGCTCCGCTTCCTCACCCTAGAGGAGAAACGACCGCGCTCCTCCTTTACGTTGCTCATAAGAACTAAGACAATGAGAAGTAAGGGGAGGAGAGAGTGGGAAAGAAACAAGAAAAGGGTGAAATGTGAGGTCTTGGCACAAACTGCTTTCCCCTCTTTTTCCTGGCAGCCGAGCTATCTGACACAAGTGATTACTCATCTCATTACAGCCTGAGCTTAATCTGTGTAGTGTGTGTTGAGCATACACAAAGGCATATATCCACACTTGGTTGTTCAAACAGTTTTGTGTGCTCACTCCTAAATGAACATTTGTGTTTGGACTTGAGACCGCTGAACTCCAGGAAATGCTGGAGGATGCTGCTTCATCGTATAACCTTTGATCCCACAAATGTGGGTTAAATGTGTTTTTAAGGCGCTTAGCAGCTGCGTCTTCACATCCAGTTTGTGGTTCGCGTGTTATATGTTTTTATCAAGTTTGCAGTAGTATCCTCGGGCTCATCAGTGCCACAGACCTCACATCTTTTCTTAGTATTTCACAAAGCTATTTTTATTTGTAACAAGATAGATGTTGAAAAACTCCAGCGTCTTCAACAGTTGGAAAGAAAAACTTTTCTTATACATGGAAACTTCAAATGAGTAGCTGTTTTTTTTCCCCACTTAGGGTCAGGGGTACGGTTGGGTTAGAATCTTCTAGTATAGATATACAAATTCAGCTTCCGGCGAGAGTTGCGACATTTCCGCTTCTGGCTAATGATGAGTTTAATGTTGTGTTTTGGTGCCAACTTGCCTCCAACCAGGTCCCTCAGGACACATGGGCCATGTGAGACACATTCAAGAGAGTTCTTAATATGCATTCTTGAATTAGCTTTTAACCCGGTTTGTTCACACTGGGCAAGCAGGGAAGGGCTTCTTTTTTATTTTTTTAATTTTGGCCAAATTCAAATTCTTCCCCTATTTAAAGGTAAACCTTTGTGTATAAGAGAACACCCAGGTGAAGAAATGCAGCACGACGTGACTAACCCCACCGGCAGAGGGATAGCCATTCCAAAGTCCCTATGGCTCCACCTTAAAACAAACAAGTTCAGACACCCCTGACCCCCTATGGAGGGTCATATGAAGGAATGTATGACTGTTGTGGGTGCAGTGAGTGTATTGTGACATATTCGTAAGGATAACGGAAGTCGCAAACACTTGTGACATTTGGGTTATGCTGTCGTACGATGCACTAAAGGAGAATTTCATTTTATTTAAATCTTTATTTTACTAGGAAGTCCCACTGAGATAAGATCCCTTTTTCAAGGGAGACCTGGACTGAAAGGCATCATGTCAAGTTGATCGTTCTAAGCTCTTTCTGTAAAATCCACAAGTAAAAATCCCAATAGAGCTATTTAAATAATCCTCACATTTTCTGTTCTATTCCTGATCTTTTCAAACTCCATCCCAGCAAATGTTTATTAAAATGGATTTATGTAAACAGAGAGTGCTGAGTTTAATTTTCCAGAATGGACGGTAATGGGGTCAACCGAGGCCGTTCTTGAATGTTTCATATAAATTAAAACGACTTGGTAAATGATAAACGATGTAATAAGCCAGAATGACAAGCAAAGGGAATAGGTTAACCTTCATTGTGAGTCTGTAATGAACATAATTAAGCCCTTTCATGGTCACTGTTGATTTTGACCCATAAATCTCAGTCAGGTTTAAAACACAAAGTTGACCTTCTGATCAAATTTTAACACTTTTTTGCAGTTAAGTCTCAACTTTTGAAATTCAGCTCAGATTTTCTCTGGTTAATTTTAGTGACTATTTTCAGGAAAGTATAGTAATGACATCCAGCTTATCTTTTATCAAGAAATATTTAAGTTCTTCTCTGTTGAGAACCACACAGCACTCGCTTCAGTTTGATGTGAGTGATCCTGTGTGAAGCTGAACCACCAAAGTTTTTGACATTTCTAACCTCAAAGCCAAATGGCTTCAGGAAATCAAAAAAATGTTTAATTTGTGTCATTCAGGTGTCTGCCTCTACTGAAGGTTGATTTTTTTTTTTTTTAAACTGATTAACTGAAGTTTTTAGTGTCATTATTTACTAACTGAATGTTTCTTTAAACTTGATGTCCTCATTTTTTTCAAATCAAAGTTTCATAAAAAGGCTGAAAAAGCACTTAAATAACAACTTTTACAAGTTATAAAAGTGTAAATTTAGTGCTGTCATGCGTTGAAGTATTTTTTTCCCCCAAAATTTAAATAATAATAATAAAAAAAAAAAAACTTCTGGTTATTAACAGATGAGCACCAGATAGTAACTAGTGCCCTTCAATTAGTAACCAGAACATTTTTTTGTTAATTAAATTAGTAGAAAAAATAAAAATAATAAAACGCTCACTATCTGGTGTGCACCCGTTACTAACTAGTATTTCTTTAACTACTTTAATTTTTAGAAAAACAAGTTCTAGTTGGTAATCAGAATTTTTTTTTTTTTGGC
>NC_050521.1:24111856-24127230 GCF_002922805.2 Oryzias melastigma | reverse complement strand
TTAAAGGGTTAATAATTGATCACAAATGTATTCATCTAATCTTTCCAAAAGAAACATTTTATATAATATTTGTAAATCAAATTATGATTTTTTTTGTAATTGAATTTAGACAAACAATGTCCTCCTGTTTTCACTTTTGCATTCAAAAGACTAAACAGTACAGTGATCTTTTTGTCTTAAATCCACCAGTTTCTCCCACTCTTAAGTGTATGTCTACGATAAAACAATTATTGTTGAAAACCCCTCGATGTTTGTTTACTTGTGATTTGTCAATGCAGTCAAAATGTTGCCTTTTGGCAAAAATGTCACAGCTATTTAGTTATTATGTCTCCACAGACGTGAACAGACAATTCATCTAAAGCTCCATGACAGCGAGTCCAACCTTGAAGTGAAAGCTTTCTGGGGGCAGTCTGAGTCCCCTGTACTTTCATTTGTCTTTCCTGTAACCGAGGGTGACAGAAGTCAAGGAGCCTCAAATTCCAGCTGAACTAAGTGTAAATTTTTTATCTGTGTTCAGAAGGTCTTAAACTGATGGTTAGCGATGTGATCTGAGGCTTGTCTGGAATCTCCGTGGGCTCTAGAGAGGGTTTATATTGATGTGATGCAGAAAAAAAAATGTTCAAAGCTTTCCAAATGAGAAGAAGAGACATTAGTAAAAGTTTGTGTGGAATCTAACTGGTGGGGGCGGGGCTAAGACATCTGCAGTGATTACTGAATTGATATTATGCCCCATTTGGCTGACAGCATGGTGGACCTTTGTTCTCTGACAAAGATGAGAGGAGACAAGAGTTGATGGTCTTGTCAAACTGTGTGGGCTTTGTGCAGTAATTAATATTTGAAGAAGTCTTCTACACCTGCGGTGCTTCCACCGCACAAACGCACCAGTTTCCTGCACACAGTCGGCAGCAACATTTGCATTATCATCCCAAAAGATCGCCGTCTGCCCGCTGCAGTGGCGTCTCCGTCACTTCCAGAGCTGGAACGGGGCTTGACTGGTGCTCCCAGGGTGAACTTGAGCCGGATGTGGTCAAGGTGAAAGAGTTGTGCTGATGGGAAAAGTTTGAACAGCTCACTGAGCCTCCACCGATTGAAAAGAAACCGCAGCCACAACACGGCTGAAGGTCAGATTAATGTTTATGAAGACGGTAATGACAGACGGAGCAATGATGTCTGAAAGTTACCAGTCTCAACCTCTTCATGCCTGAATTTATTTCCAATTATATATTAAAATAAAATGCTCTTCAGTGCTTGTTCCGTTCAGGTGGATTAAATGGGACGTTGCAAATTGACAACATACGGCGTGAAGGGTTTAAGCCTCGTCGGTGAGTTCACCTGTTTACGATGTAGTTTTCAATCAAAATTTGACGTAAAGGTTTCAAAAAGGGTTTATTAGTGATCACACCTTTGGTTTAAATTATGTGTCAATCGATAGGAAAAAATAATCTTATTAATCACACTTTTGGATTGTGATTAATCATAGTTAATTGAAATGTTTCACAAAGTAAATTTTAATGACAAAGACAGGCCAGAGAGAGTTTTTCACTTTGTTTATGAATTTCTACAGATTTATATGTCTAAGCATGTTTTGCCTCATTAAAAAAAAAATAAAAACTGATTAATCTCAATCTTTTCATTAAAAAAGACTAAATATATCACTCAGAATTTTTCTTTTTTTTGGTACAGTTTCAAGTTAATTGTGAATTTAGGGAATCATATAATGAAAATGTATCTTACAAAAACAAAAGAACCTGAAGTTGTACTAAAAAGGCAAATATCAAGCATTCACAAACTGTTTTAACCCTTGAGTACCCACAGAGTCAAAATTTGTTGTTGTTTTTTTAATGTCTTTTTTTCTTTTTAATTTTCATTTTAGTTTTTATCATTTTATTTTTGTGGCCGCTGTAATTGGTGCTTCTCAAAATACACAAATAAAAAAACAAATTGTCAAACAATTTTGAAACCTCTGAGGAATATTGTTTCTTAGGTTCTCCAGAGTTAAAGAAAAATAATAATGTAGGGATAAAAAGCTCAAACTGGACCTGGACCAGCAGGTTTTGCAGCACTGACTGAACCCAAACAGCTTCTACCCACTTCAGATTCTGTTTACCTTTCTAATTCACTGCACTAGAGGTGTTTGGCAAACTTCAACTGCAATTTAGAGTCACCGCTGAGTAGTTTGCAGCACAAAAAGCAAATTGCTTGTTTGACTTTATTTCTGCTGGGATTTCTGCTGAAATTGGGCAAATAAAAGTTTTTTCTTTGGTCTCAACTTAAATAACTGCTCCGTTTTCTCTAAGGCAGAAAAAAAGAAACGTCTAGTGAGAGGACAGAAGATGTAAAAATGTATAGAAATATTTCATGAAAATTTACTCAAGTGAGGATTTTTAATTTTATTTTTTACAGAAATGCCTCATCAACGGTAAATTCACAATGAGTCACATCAACGCAAATATTCCCATATTGCCATAAAAACTAACTCAGACTCACATTTAGACACATTCGTGTAAGCAGACGTCAAACCTATTTCATCCTTGACTGCATGCAAACCTTTGTGTTTGTGCAGAGGTAGGCAGACACGTGTGTGTTTCTCAGAATTCACAATTGTGTCAGTGAATGCAGAAGTTGGTGTTCGGAAAGACTTTGGCATTTCATTGAAAGCTTTGCATGAACAGTCATTTACCGTCTTTCCATGACTGTCTTTCAACACTTCGATTGCAGCTATCGATTGCTGAGTTAGCATTTGGTTTGTGCACCTCAATACCTTGTGTGTGTTCTATCATACTAAATAAATAAATAAATGCAAAGAGGGATTTGAATTTGCTGCCTCAGAGCAGTGAATCTGGCAGTGCATGAGCGGACGGTGGACAAATACTTCTCAGCTCTTTGTCTGCTCCGTTTCTAACGGCGGTGGAAGTAAGCAGTTCATCTGAAGTGGTTTGTCCCTTTGTGATTTCACGGCTCTTCTCTCAGGTGCCTGAAAAGCTTCAGATACATATTAGATGGGCAAACATCAGCACAACAGCTTCAATCTGTGAGGGCCATTCACAAATGAAAGAAAAACATTCTCACAAATGGGGTGATTCAGGATGATGGAATGAGGTGTTTTAGATTTTTATTGCAATAAATTCTCTTTTGGGTAAAAAAGGTGATTCTCAAACCAGCAGTTTTGCACTTTGAATTGAGTTAAACACTCTAGAAGGGCTTTTCCAGCATCTGGATTGTTTTATCGACGGGAATGACAAAAAATCGACTTGGCTTCGGTTCCCTTTAAAGAGTTAAGGATGGGAACACTCAAAGAATGTTGGTTAGAGAAGGATAAACAGAATTATGATGACTTTGCAAATTTCTTTAGACTTCACCATCCTGCACATGATATCTTTGTGTTTTAGTTTGCAGATCTAACACTTCTAGTTGGTGTTTTCCATGTGACCTGTCAAAGTATCGCACAACAAAATAGGCAAGCAGTTTAACTGTAATTAAAATTAAAGAAAATAAGCATTAAAAAAGCTTCACAGATGTTTTTTTGTTTTTGTTTTTTTGCATAATATCTGACTTTAACTCTTGATCATTGAAGCTTTAGCGTGACATTCTTTTGACGATAGTAACTCCTCATTCATTGACACGAGTATTGTAATTCCAGTGGATTCTGTTATGGAGAAAATCAGCTTTTTAGGTGTTACTTTAGTAATGTGCTGCATTGTAAGCCTAAATAAAAAGATGCTTTTAAGTCAGAATCAGACGATTTACATATGGTAAATGGTCAAAGAGTTACAATACATTAAGAACCGTGTGCTAAGTATCTCCAGTATTAAAGGGTTACCTCTCCTGTCTTGATTTTGTCCTCATTTTATTCATCTATAGTTTCCACAGATTCCCTTCTTAAAAAATATGCATCAGTGTACGTCTTCTCCATTCCTCAGACATCGTCTCACTCTCTAAAACCTTTAACAGAAACTCTACAGCCTCCTCTCCTGAGCGCTCTCATATCTCTATTGTTAGGCCTAACTTCTTCGGTACTTCCATTTACAGTACACTACTTACAGGGTGTTTAAGTGGTGTTTACATGGTACTTTTTGGGGTTTTTACATAGAACCTACTAAGTATTTACCTGTTGATGTCTCTTTTGTAGTACTTACCACATAAGAACTGAGTAACTTCAAATGAAGTACCTTGGATTTACTTCTTACTGCATGTTTGATGATATGTACCATGTGTAACAGGATAGTAGGTAAACAGAAACTACCCTGTGAGTATTGTTAAGAAGGCCCAAAATGTACCTGACTTACTCAAGAAGTATTGGTGTTTCTGATAGAGTTGTATATGCATTTTAACTTCTCTATCTTTAATCTTCTTGTCTCAACTGCTCGGCATCTTGTATAATTATTATATCAAGAAACAGGAGCCAAGCTCAAGCTGAAGGCTGTGAGAAGCTCATATAAAGCAGGAACTTGAAGAAACCTCATCAACCCTCGTGTTCTGGAAGATAAAGTTTTACCTGAATGATAAACATGTAGACTTCACGTGATTAGGTAATGCCCTGATCTATCTACAAAAGGAGGGATTTGGCGGAGGGCGCTTCAGAGCCGGGTGGAGACTAGTTTGAACATTCTCTGTCCGTTCTCCTTCCAAGTACAATAAGATTCTGACCTCTATCGTCTTTCTTCTAGTCGCAGACAAATCTTTCAGGTTGTTTAAACCTAACAGCTTCATAGTACTCAAGATATGTAAGAGAATGGGTGTTTACATAGTACTTATGTAGTACCTTATTGTATGTTTCATGGTTGTTTCTACTAATGAAAACAAAGTAAGTACACAGAAAGTACCAGTTATAGTGTGTTTTGTGGTACAGTCCAATTGTACCTTACTTAACCTCTTAAGACCTGACGTCCACATGAATGGATTAAAGTACTGCAGTAGTTAACTCTGATTACCTGGGTGCCTGTGAATACACATTTAGATGATTAGCTTAAGGGGTAAACACCAAGTAATACTCATTCGAACCTACCCACCATTTATTACAGTAAGTACTGTGTAGTAGAGTGGAAATGGGCTGACTTTCTTCTACAGTCCAGTTTCATTGTACTGAAGTTAAAAACTTAGTTTTTGTGCAACTACTCTTTCCTCATATCAATCAATTGTACTTTATGTGTACTTACTCTGTTTTTATTAAATGTGAGGACTACACTGACAAACACAATAAGGTGTCACAGAAGTACTATGCACATATGGTGAGTACCATGAAACACACAAACCTTTTTAAGTAAGTCAAGTAAATTGATTAAGTCTTTCTTTACATAACTTTCAGTTTATATTTACCTACTATCCTTTAAAACATGGTTAATGTCACGAAATGTACAATAAGTAACTTTACTTGTACTTGCCCTGTTCTTACATGTGGTAAAGACACAGTGACTCAATATGTAAATACCCATAAAAACCCAATGTGTACAGCATAAATACTCAGTACCACACACACCAAATATTACCACATAAATACACAGCAAGTAGGTAACCAAAAAAGTACAATGTAAATACTTAAAAGTGTTACCTCTACTTTTCCCCTCTTCATCGTCTTCTTTACTTCATCTTCAGCGACATCCTCTTCGATGTATTCTCTGATATCTCCAGGATTCATCATCTCTTCATAGTTCTCTTCCATCACACTTGTGGTGGACCTGTCATCACATTTCCATTCATGTTCTTAATTACCCAAACTAATAAAAAAACATACTCAAGACCTCTGATAACAGACGCACTTTGTTAGCAGCTGGAACTGCTCTACTGTGTTTAACAGAATAATCTGTAACAGCCATTATTGGTAATGATAACATCACTGATCCTCATCAATGATCATAACACGGCTGTTTTTCATTCAAAAAGATTATCAGCACAAAAGGTTTTTCTGTGGAGAATGAGGCTTTTATGATTTGAGCTTCACTTGTCTGTAAAGATGAGAAATGAAAGCGTTGATTAGTCATGACAATGCCGTCCAGTTCTTCTGACTACCACCTCAATGTTTCCCTCTTTTTGACAACGTGAAAAGTGGCTGCAGAGGCAAAACAGCATCAGAAGAGCCGCACAGCCCCCCCCCCCTCCAATTTTCATAATTAGTATAATTTTTTCTTCGTCTATCTCTTCTTTATGAGCTGTTTTGAACTCGCCATGAGCTGCAGGCTATCACTTGGGCAATTAAGCTTTCAATTGGCAAGATACAAAACAAAAAATGACACATCATGAGGCATCTAATTAACAATGACATCGTGGCGAGCTTCCTCCAGCACTAATAGTCTCTGAAGGTTCTCTAGTGGTGTTCTGTCAGGATCAGCACAATAAAATAAAGGGGTTTTATCACTACCTACTGTGGGAATGTTCTCTTGAGCCATTGTTTATGAAACCAGAAATATATGCATAAAATGTTACTTTGGGAAACGAGTGCAGCTATAGTCATCCCTCCGATGGGGTAAATATCATGCTTTGTTTATACAGCCTGTCTTTACTGCTGTTGCATTACATGAGATGTATAGCTAAAAATACAGAGAGCAGCGATCAGGGGATCTTGTGTTTGTTTGAACAGAACTCTTCTGTCCTCAAAGCTTTAAACTTTATGATCCTCCTGTTGAAATTCAGGGTTTATAACTCAGACACAGTAGGCCTACATCTGGTGTCTGGTCCAAATGGACTCGATTATGACATGTTGGGTGGTTGGTTATATTTTTTTTTTATAACAATGTCAGTTTTAGATGCAAAAATATTGAAAGGAAAAAAAAAAGCACCGGATTGAACCAATGTCTCAAATTTGATCCAAATATTTTTATGGCGTAACTTTATTACGAATAATTAATTATGTTAAAATTTTGCTTTTTTTGATACAGCCAGTAGTATTTAAAAAATGAATGACAATTGATGCATTGTGCTCTCCATAAATTTTCCCACCGAAAGTGTTTTTTGAGATTTCTTGGAAGCAGCCATTTTCAAATGAGTGGGAAATACCCTTCTACTGCCCCTAGTGGAAAGATGATAAACTACAGGGCAGAAAACTACAATTTGGTGTTTTTAAGGAAAAATTTGAAAATGCCAATGAGAGATAGGTTCTCAGAAATGTTATGAATGATTACACGGGGTTAACGCATTGCTGAAGGCTGACATTATTTTTAAAATAGCTTTTTTTATGTCGAAGATATCACAAACTAACTAAACAAAATTAAAGGAATGGTTTTCATCTATGCTTGATAACTTTATGCAGTATAGGACTTAGTTAAAACTTTGCAGTTTGGATCAAATCACATGCCATTAGAGAGTGGGGCAATTTATTGGCACACAATTTGCATGTCATTTTATTAACTGTTTTATTATGCTCTTAACTGAATTCTAAAAATCTTTGAAAGATGATTTAGGATTTTTTTTTTGTTTTTTACTGGTTTAATTTTCTTGGTCTTATTCAAAAGGTTTGTTTATTTTTTTTTTTTTTCGTCAGATTTGCTTTTTTTTTTTTTTCGTTTGGCCTTAACTAGCAACAATTATTTCAATTTTAAGCGTTTGTCCCGCTTTCTTCTGTTAATCTCTTCATTAATGAGCAAAAAGCTTTTTATTATTGAATGTTAAATCCCAAATCTGTGACCTTTTTCATGTGTCACTTAACTGCTTTATCTCTTGTTATAATTTAGTTTTTATTGTGTTAATCTCATGGAAGTTTAGTTTTAACTCCTTCATTTTGTCATCTGTAGTTTTAATTCACATTTTTAGTTACACTTTTGTTAATTTTATTATTATTATTTGGTTTTATTAGTGATTTGTTTAATGTTTTAAGTTTATTTTTACTTTCCAGAAGAGAATTAAAGATAGTTAATCTGTTGATGTTTCGATTGAGGATTTGTAAAAATAGTTTTTTTTTCCAAGTAATGTCCCAAATTTGTCTACATGTGCTTTCTTTACATATAAATAAAAGTTTAATCTGAAAAAGGAAAGGGCTGCTGGCTCAGCGAGTTTTAAACCAAAGTACAACTTTTGATTATTTTCTATCTTAGACTAAAACAAATCAATATCCACATACAGAATTTGGGAGATTTTATCTTTTAAAGAAAAAAGTCTCTTGTTTTCTATGTAAACTGTTTACATCTTCCTCCACAAAAGCAGCATCTATTCTGTGTGAACTTCCTCGTGTCAGGGGTGAGGAGAATGTGTGGCTGGTGTTTTGCGTGGGCAGACAGGCAGACAGTGCCCTGCCTCTAACCTGACAGCGAGTATCCAGAAAGACGGATGGAGGCAGGCGGGGAGGGAAAGTGATAAAAAAACACAGCAGAGGAAGAGCAGTTCACGAGATACTTTTATTTCACACAGAAGGAACTCTTGGATTACGGGAACGCAACCGGGAGTCTTAATTGCTTTCATAAAATTTGTTTCATAAAATTTAATTAAAAAAAATCTTTCTTATACTTTTATTGTGTGAAACTTATTTTCAGAGGTCTCTAAGGCTTTCAGTAATCTTTGTTTTCAAGGTTTTAAAGCTTAAATAAAAAGACAATAGTAAGGAGTGATTAAAGTCATAAAGTTATAAAAGCTTTTTTTAATTTTATTTTATAAACCTACATGTCACTTGAGTTGCTAACAATATTTTTGTAAAATCTCACATAGAATGAAGACCTTTTGAAATGCTATTTCTAAAACAAAGTTGCATTTATTTTTATATTTAAATGATGATTTTGACATTAAAACCTTACAAAACCACCTCAGTTATAACTAAATTCTACATTTCTGTTCCTATAAGTGTTTCCTACTAAATGATTTTCAAAATAAAATAAGAAAAAATAACATCAAGTGATAATTTATTTTTAGTTAAACATATTTGCTACAAAGAGGCTCTAAATATTTTTAGAAATGGAGGAAAGCAAGTTCACTTTGAGTTCAGTCGGTATAATGATGCTTTAAGCAACAGCTACAGACTACGACTGCAAATCTGCAGGTCTCATGTTACCAATCAAATATTAACGTTGATGACGGTACAATTAGAAAGAAGTAGCATGAGCGTGGTTTAGGTGGAAGGGTTGTCAGGAGAAACAAATCTGTCCTTTAAAGTCCCCCATGACGATTTTTTTTTTAAACCAAAATTCCACAACATAAATGTCTTAAGCCATTTTACATGTTACAATGCTGAAGCCTCTGTTCATAAAATCTCCCCTGAGGGGGCGTGGCTTTTGGAGCTGAGCTGAGTAGCTCCACCCCTGATCCCCCCTGCCTGATTATGATAACTGTATCTCACTAGGGTAAATCTTCACCGATGCTACATAAATACATCCATCAATCTGGGTAATGTCCAGCCGTATGGTTCTGATCCGGATGTCAGCTGGGACGAGGAAGTGAAGATCTTCATGGACAGAACTTCCTCCAAAATCCTGATTCTTTCTCCTTCCAGTTCACCAAAGACTCTTTTAGCTAATTCTCCAATGTTTATTGACTGTGATCAATACACTCAATCATTGGTTTCTCAGAGTTCTTGATAAAATAATGAAAGCTAACATCAAAATGCTCTTTCATTGATTTACAATCCTTTCCAACTGCGGTCAAATGAGCCGCCGTTCACATTTCCGTGGTCACATCAAGAAGCTCCGTGGAGTCTGGTGGAGATTTTCCAGTCCTGCTACCGTAAGTATTGGATGAAACTCACACAAAAAATCCAGTGATGCTGATTTGACCACAGAAATGTGAACGGCGGCTCATTTGACTGCAGTCAATGTGAAGATACCATCTTCTCTTCTCCAGAACCTGAACTAGACACTAGGAACAGATGAGGGTTTAGTGCATGTGCAGCAGAGCTGTTGATGGAAAGAAGATCATTCATTCAAACAGAGTCTGTGACAGTTTGACTGATTTAAAAGGAGAAATACTCGGAAATGCAAAAATAAATTGGTGTCTTATTACATTTGTTCTCTTTCATAAGAAAAATGCCACAAATACATGTTAAATACAAAAAAAAACAAAAAACAGGATTTTCATTAAAAGGGGGACTTTAAATGAACTGAGAGCAGAGTTTGTGTTCATAAAGGTCCCCTTAAAAGACATGATCTTTTAACAGATGAGACAAATTTAAATTGTTTTTTTTTTTTTTTTTTTACAGTGTCAAACATGGTAGTGGAAGTATTAGAATTTGGGCTTGTTGGACAGCTGCAAAACTTTACCTTCCAATCATTCTGTCTATCTTGACTTATGTTTATTAGTGGAAACTTGACTCAGTTATTCGTTTTCCATTAGTGGGGTAGAATTGTTTTTGTTTTTTTAATACATTTCCGTGGAAACTGCCTTTCCTTTTTCCTAAATGTCAGAAACATTATGTACTTGACATTTTGACATTTTTCAGTTTCCAAAAAAAAACAAAAAAAAAAACCTTTAAATATCTAAACAATGTTTGTAGTTATAGTGAGACATTCTGCAGCCTTTAAATGTTGTTTCATTGCAAACTTGACTGTAGATTTCTTTGCCATGTGGACTTAAACTAACAAAATAGATAGCTGGCAGGGCGGAACAAAACACATTGGAAATGCTTTATTGTTTTAGTATCAATGCTTTTTATTTATTTATTGGTGGAATAGCTTTTGTTTTTCTCCTAACTGTTGTAGAAAAGAGAAACAAAGCACTTTATTGTATTGAAAGTGGGTAAAAAAAGATGTAATAAAACAGAAAAGAGAGATAAATATGGTACTTCCTCTCTTTCTATCACTATAATGACTGTCATTGGCTGCATGAGCACAATGTAGCTGAAATATTTACATCTTTCAAGTAATTTTTCTGAGCATACAACTCTGCTGTTAATACAAGGAGAAATGTTTACATGCAACAACATAAATGTAAACATGCATGAATGCATATGTGCAGCCGCTTCATTTATCATAAATGAAAAGCATGGTGGCATCCCCACCAACGCTGCTGCTCTGCTGTGTTCAGAAAACGTGGATGGTAATGCGTTTTTGTTAAAAAGAAATAAAAATTACACACATAGTAACTTGCATAAAATAGGCTATATGTGTGATATGAGTTTAGAAAAAGACTGACACATTTCAAACTCCTAAACTGTCAGGCACTCTGGAAGGCTTGCATGGGAAAGCAAGTTTTCCTCTGTTTTTGACAGGTTCATGGCTGAGTGGCTACATTAACAATCTTGTTACCGGCCAGTGGTATTTTTAGGAAGCAAAGTAAGCAAACGTCATTACTTTTTCCAAAGTTATAGTCTACAAACAAGTTATTTCTCATAAAGTGAAGAAGAACTTTTTAATGCAATGTACCTAAAGTTTTCAGATTCTCGCTAATCCTTTATTTGTCATTTTAAAGGACATTTTTTTTTGTTCTTATAAAGATACATTCTGACATAATCTGCTGTTGAAATTAAAAAAAATATTAAACCCAACTTGATGTTTACTAGAACACAAAATCAAACTTAAAAATACAATTCCAGGTTGAGGCCTTAGTTACAACTGTCCCTATGAGAAGATATGGGTTCTTCTGCAGAGGAAATATGGTCAAACCTATACAGGACATGCGGCAGTCATAGACCGCTTGGTGAGCCCGTTTTTCTGTGGGCATGCAGGTAAAGACTGGTTGCAGTAAACACTTATGGTGCAATCACAGTGGATGCGGCCGGCGTGGCGGAGGCGTCAAGTTTCAATGTTGAGTCGATGTAAAGACAGCGGGATTTGTGCATCAGGGACTCAGCTTTGGGCACGTGAAGTTTTCAGTGATTATAGGGTAAAAAGAGAGATTCAATATGGCGGCTTGATGCAAGGATTTTCGTCCTGAACTTCTATTCCATTTTCAGCTGGGTTGTCCTGGTTACTGTTGGGCGAAGGTGGGATACGCCTTGGAGAGATTGCCAGCTGTAGCTGGATTGTCCGCTACGCTCGCCACTCTATAGCCAGCTATCCAGTGGATAGCTTAGCGAGGTAGCGAAGTCTACCCCTCCAGGCTGCTCATTAGGCGTACCCTCCATTGGTTAGCTGCCCAGCACCCCAGAGAATCGCCACGGGTGCCTTTGTTGCGTGCGATCGCTCTAGCTTCTTTAACAAGACAATAATAAAACAATCTTCCAGCTTCATTTTTGTTATTCCCCGCTCAGGTTAATGCTCAAACTGGGCCACAGACGGATGACAGCTGCATTTAAACTGGCCCTCAGGTGTAGCTATCACAGCATGAGTGAAGTACCCCGCACCTGGAGAGACTCTGAAAGATCTGGTGAAATCTGTAGAGCTCTCCAAAACATATAAACTCAAGCTACTCGCTCAACATCATCCATGTTTTCCATCATTTGGCAACAAATTAATTCCAGAACAACTTTGGCGGTTACTCTGCTGCCGGGGATGTCAAAGCTATAAGTGGTAAATTTGACGCGTGTCAAAAGAGAAGTCGCAGACGTGAATTTGACATGCCTGCTGCGTCTGGTGTGAATGCACCACTACACAACACGCTGGGGTAAGTGAGGATAAAGCAGCTGAGGCACACGCGTGTTTTGGAACCAGTATACACACATTATTAATGATACAGCATGGTATAAGGACATTGTATGACAGCATCACTCATAATACACTTACCACACGCATGGCAATGGTACGTTCCATTGTCATGGCGTCTCTAAGGTGGTCATCCGAGCCTCAAGGTAACTACAAGAGACACCTCTCTATGACCCTCAACAACCCAAAAACCTGCAGCACTCTTTCAGGTCAAAACACTCGTATGGATCCATGTGACTGAGGCTTTAAGTAGAAGTGCCAAACAAGAGACCCATATTTGTCAAACTCGTATTTCTGCTAATTCAAATTGTTTTGTTTGTTCAAAACCCTGAGAGTAAAAAGATAGAACAGTACAAACATTTGCCAGTCTGTTTAAAATAATTCTGACAAATCTAATCTTTCAATTTTCTGTCTTGCCTTTAATCTACTTTATGTAGTCTCTATTACATCAACTGAAAGTGAGTTTATGGAAACTTGCCTAATTTCTTTTTTATGCTAACTTTTAAAGTTCTTCACATTTGGGAGAAAAACAGACCTTGCTTTACTTGTCAGGTTTTATGCCAGAAAAAAGAAGAAAAAAAAGCAAATCCCATTTCCGTGACTAAATGCACAACAGAAGGCTTGTTCACTTTTGCAAATGAACCATTCTTTATGGAAGCCGTGGAATAAACTGACAAACAGCTGTACAGACAAGTCTTTTTATTGTGCTCACAGCCAGCTTGTGAAGTTGATCAAGCAGAGCCACTTAATTGCAGAGATACCACTGGACTGAACCAATTTAATGAAGGACTGTCACCGCTCTAAATGCTTGTGTTCTAATGTCTTTGTGCTGCACAGAAATCATAACGTCTTGGAGATGGGAAAGTCCGATGTGTTTATCAAGACTCATCCTCAGCAATAAGAGCTTGTTTTTATTTACATTTTACCATAGAATGTCTTAGAATCATTTTCTGTTGAGCTGTACAATACATTACTTTCTGATTATTTCACAATTTTTGTACAATTATTTGTTACGAGACACGAGACTGATGTTTTATAAATGACCCCTCCATCTTTTTGTCTTTGCAAAAATACCCTATTTTGCTTTCATCGCAGAAAATAACCCAGCTTGACAGAGAATGTCAAGAACTGTTAAATGAGCAGAGTTGTGAGGCAGTGGACTCTGCAGCAGATTCCCCTCACCTGCTAAATGGTGCCGTTAACCAGCGCAATAGTCGGGAAATGGGGTTCTGCTGAGAGCAATTAGATCATCCGCTAAACAGGTGGAGCTGCATTCATTAGTGTGTGCGTGTCTTCAGTTCAGTTCATTTCTTGCAGAAGACCAGGAGGTCCTGCAGTATGTAACCGGATTCTCCCTCCCTACTGGATTCAATGCAGAAGAGAGCAGTCTTTTTTGATCGCTTTTTAGGCTCATTTACATCAAGGAAACGGCATGCTGGTGTTTTCTTGGCTATAGCTATAAGTGATTTTTTTTTTACTTCAACACCATGGCAGCAGCATCTAAATTCTTCCTTTGCACCAGCTAGAGTCCCTTCCGGTATCTGCCCTAGGCCCACAGGGTCCTAACTGTCCTGTCTGCAGACAAAAATTGGGCAAACCTGTACTGGTTGGCAGGCAGATGACACACAAAAAAAACTTTAAAGTTGTAAATCAGCCGGTGAGCTTCTAGACACAAAATGTCCATACACTTTTGTCTTGTTGCGACTGACGAGTCATAAGCTGCATTTCCATTGCACAAATTGGATTTGCAATAATAAATTTGCCTAATGGAGAAAACAATTTTGAAAAAAGCTCACTTTAATCAAAAAAAAAATGTACGTCAACAAGGTGGTTTTTTGAGACTTATCAATATTGACATCATTGCAATAGAAACACTTTTTTCGGATGAAACGAAAAGTGACTGCACTACAAGAGGTCCCAGAGCATCGCAGCTCTTCAAAAGCTGAGAGTGTCATGTGGAATTGTTGGATCCACATCTCCTCTGTAAAATCACCAAATATAATTTAGATTTCCCAAAATCTCTTCATCTGTTGCCGCTCCCACGTAGCTTGTCGCTCCCTGGCCTGAATAAGACGCCAACGTCTCCTTTGATAGATGATAATGTGCACTAGTGCCGTGGTAGAAATTTGAATGTATCTGCTGTAAATCAAAGTATTGATCAGATCTGTCACCTTGTTTTTGAAGTATGTATTTGCATAATCATGATTTAATAGAAATTGTGTTTTTTTGACATTTAAAAAAAATGGTTGTGTGTGTGATGGAAACGTAGTTATAGTGAACACTTATGCAACACATAATGGTAAGTACAGGTGAAGTAGGTGAGAAGCAGGCACGTTGTTTGGATTTTTCATTTTTTCCACCATCCCAAATCCTGCCCAAGGGGCCCGTTAGTGCTCTCCAAGTCATAAGTATGCACTTTTTATAGGGATATGATTCTTAGACATTTGGGAATTAAACAGACTGTGGACATCCCATGGGCAGTAAGAAGATAGTGCACACTGCTCACCAGAGAATGGTGTAAGGACATCATACAACCGCATCGCCCATATTTTGTGACTGCATGGAACTTCCATTATCTTTCCCAATACTTCACCACAGTCTTACCACACTAAAACTACTAGAATGTCACATTTTCATTATGTCTTTTGAGGTGAGCCTCAAAGGAACAGCAAACCTGAACCCCGCTTAGGATGAGACTACTCCTGTCGACGACCCTCCATGGGCCCAGACAACCAAAAAAACCTTCAGCACTTGTACGGATCGACCCTGATGTGAATGCAGGTGACTGAGGCATTAGACAGAAAGAGCTGCAGTGGATTATAAGGTCCACGTACTGTAAGAGGAAGGAGAAAAACACTGTAAAGGATACCTCAGCCTCCTCAG